>NW_015115505.1:4880-11376 GCF_001443285.1 Poecilia latipinna
GTTGTTTGCAAGAAGCTTATTAATAAATAAATAGATTTAACATCAGTTTTAGTTGTCTAAAACGTAACTTAACTCAGCTGGTGGATGTTGATTCCTGCTCCCCATTCCCCACTTGCCTGGCTGTCCTACCCCACTTCACATGGTGAAAATATTAACACAAAAACGACTTAAATAATTTTCTTTGGGAATATTTCATCTGCTTCTTTCTCTTTGGTCAAACAGGAACTTCTTTCTCTGGTGGCTGGTCCTTATTAACATCCTCCACACTCGTAGCATGTCTTCATTAGCCAACTTTGTCCTCCCCACCATGTGTCCTTAGGCTAGCCTGGGTCTTCATGTGGCTAAACTTGCCAAAGCAAAGAACACAAGCACTGTGTCACATCAGCCAAGTTGCTAAATAATGCACATGAAGGATAACTTTGACTAATATATTAGCTTTAAATTTATTAGATTAAAATTGGAGAGAAAAAACTATTTGCCTGTCTTTAAAATATGTTTAATATTAAGGGCTAACGTTACAGTAATTGTGTTTAATAACGTTAGCTAACAATAACTTACAGCAAGGTAGGATTGGCTTGAATTACTCATAGCTAACATTACAAAGAAAGAGAACATAGTCAATGTTATTTTCTCAAAGAAAATATAGAGTTAATAAGACACATACCTCATATGTGTTAATTAGGTGATAAACTTCGGCTTATTTTTAAATAACTTCCATCTTGTGGAAGATTTCTTCTTCACTAACACACTGCTCGACTGTTTGTGCACTGCTGCCTCTCACTCGTGGAGATGGTGTATTGCATGCTTGTTTCAAATGCTAAGTTCTTAAGTTCTTTGTAGACATCTTGCTGTAAAACTTCAGATCAATTAGATCAATTAGAAATTTAAGACTAAACAAAATGGCAGAGCAATATAATATTACCAGATAAAGCTACATATTTTTTAAAGTTTAATTGGTAATACTTTTATAACAAACTTATGACAGATCACAATTTCTTGGTTAATGTCAAGCTGTCATAACGAAGACATTTTGAATAATGTCAACTTTGTATTAAAAATGTCATTATTTACCAAATGACGCTTTATGACAACAGTCATAAATATTCATAAAGACTTACTCATGTTCATGCCAGGTGTTATGTCATGTCAGTTTTATTCACACCGCGTCAAATAAAGTGTTACCAAAATTAGAAAAACCATAATTAGAATCACTAAGGAAGAACAAAAGTGGAAAACAAGGCAACTAAATAGAAAAACCTAAAGAACACCAAAAATGACAAAAATCCAAAACCAAACTCAAAACACCCCAGATCCCAACAACTTTACATGTTTTACAGGGCAAAGTAGTGCTAGCTGTTGTAACAGACAATACAAAGCAGGTTAGGCAACAAAGAACATGTACATAATTTTTTAATCTAGTTCAGCAATAAATAATAAATGTTTCTGGGGCACTTTTCATATTCATGAAACAGAGCTGAAATTACTCAGTAGATCGTGTAATGCACTACTGATGCATCTCAAGATAGGGCTCTTCTCAGCAAGATTTCTAGAAGTCCTCCTGCTGGAAGAGAAGTCAACATTATCTGTAGACACAGACCGCTGAATGAGTATATTGATTTCTCTATATCTTCCTTCAGTGAAACATGAATTTGTTAAAACTGCAATGACATAACAAGATAAGTGTTTCTTGTTATGTCATCAGAGCATTCCTCCCGAGCGGTTTCTTAATGAATTCTACTAAAACCTTAGCCCACCCAGGAACACACATACTTATATATACACACTCACACACAGGCACACATCCCTTTTCTAATAAAACACCTCTCCCTCTGTGCAAACTGCCCAAACTCCACTTTGGATTTTCATGTTGTTGTCTCTATGAAATGAAAAGACAGTTCTTGGGATATGTTGAATGACTAAATATCCCCATGAGAGACATTTAAATACGGGTTTTCTCCATGCTCTTACCACCTTTAATTTTATAATAATTTGCTTCCAAGGAGTTACATTTTCTTTGAATCTATCATCCTGACTTGATCAGTAGTTCCTGAAATTTTCTGAATATTCCTTTGTGGGGGTTTTTGGGATGCGTTTCTCTTGTTTTTTGTTTTTGTCCAGGCCTTCTACCCGACTCCAACATCTGTGTGTTGGAGAAAAGTTGACAAGTAGAGGACACACAAAGAAGTATCAGGCTCAACAAACTGTCAGCAGATGCCATGAAATAAACCTAAAGAAATTTATAGTGAAGAGTATGTCTACACCAAGAGGAGCATTATAGCCAAAGCAATAATGCTCCTCTTGTAAAAAGTAAATGTGCTGGGTTTCTCTTTGGCACCCAGGGAATAATTCTGATTGTTACTTTGCCGGAGACATCACTTTAAATAAATAAATAAATAAATAAATAATAAATAAAGATTTGCCTTCTGTGTTTTTTCTTTTCTTCAACTATGACCAACTAGTTTCAGTCCCTACTGATGAAAAGCATTTACATTGCATGATGTTGCCACTATTGCACCCCAGGATTCCTCTTATTCGATATTTATATGCTCCCACTCAGCTCAGGTTACAACAGGAAATAAGATTAGCTACCATAACTATGCAGATGATACACAGCTCTACATCACGATGTCACCAGGTGACTCTGAACCATCCAATCACTGAATAGCTGCTTAGAACAGATAAATGTGTGGATGTGCCAAAACTTTCTCCAGCTGAACAGAAACAAAACTGAAGTTATCTTTGGACCTAAAGAGGAGCGATCTAGAGTCAATGCACAGCTTCAGTTATTACAACTGAAAACCAGTGATCAGGCAGAAACCTGGGAGTAGTGATGACCTCTGACCTGAACCTTCAGAGCCACATTAAGACAGTCACAAAGTCGGCCTTCTATCACCTGAAGAACATCTCCAGGATTAGAGGACTAACTTCTCAGCGAGATCTAGAGAAACTCATTCATGCGTTTATCTTTAGTCGCATTGATTACTGTAACAGCGTCTTCACAAGTCTGTCCAACAAATCAATCCTCCAGCTGTAGCTGATCCAGAACGCTGATGCTGATGTTCTCACTAAAACCAGGAACACCAGTTCTAAAGTCCTTCACTGGCTCCCTGTAGCTCAGAGAATAGACTTTAAAATACTGTTGTTAGTTTATAAATCACTGAACGGTTTAGCACCACAATACATTAAAGATCTGCTGTTGTATCAACCTTCCAAACCTCTAGACTAAAAACCCACCTGCTTAGAGTTGCTTTGGAAACATAATCAATTAAGAATTTAACAATGGCATTGACTTAATGTAATATTTTAATTATGTGTTGCATGACTTTGTGTTTTTATGATGTCAAGCACTTTGAAATACTTTGGCTCTAGTGGCTTTTATTTGAAAGTAGTTCGACAGGAAACAGAGTAATGAGACATGCGGCAAATGTTGCCAGGCTGGGAATCAAACTTGCGACCACTGCCATGAGGACAACACCTCCCCAAAGAAGCTACATTTTAGTGTCATCTGGCTAGAGTACTGACTTCAACACGTTTACTGTGTGCTCTATATAGTTTGAGACCAGAGTGCATTCAATAAGAATGTGATTATTACTGATGCCCATACTTTTGAGAACTTTGACCTGAGCAAAGTTGCTTTTTAAGTAAGAGAAGCATCAAACAAATACAGCTCATACTGTCATCACTTAATGCTGCACTGTTTGGGGATGGAGATGAAAAGAACTAGTTCTTATTAAGGAAGAACTGACACAACTGGGCCTATCACGATGACAAATTTTGCTGGATGACAAATTGTCTCAGAAGTCATTGTGATAAACAATAATGTTGTTCAGAGACCATTTTCGAGTAATATAAAGGTCTTGGCAAAATAATGCAAGAACACATCCTCACAGATCAATTAACTTTTCATTTTAATGAGCATTTAACAGTGGGACAGTATTTATTTTGGACATTTTAAATATATAAAATAATATATAAAATAATTAAACAAAAGAATAGAAACAACAAATAAAATTGATCATGAAGTCTGTGTTAACAAAATTGTCTTCCAAAATAGGCCAGCTGAGTCCAAAGCACCAGACTGAAGACTGTTATCTTCCAGTTTTTGGTAGAAAGAGAGAAAAGTGAAATACAAATCATGCAAATTGAAAGTATTAAACCCATTTTCATTTATTATGTGATTAATTGATTTTCTTATTGCGACGGCACTGTTTGAGACAAACTCCAAGCAGATTTTGTTGAGTACTAACTTATAGATGTCCTGCGGCCAGATTCTCCAATCAAGCTTTAGATGAAGTTCTTCTAGAATTATAGCAGTTCTCTCAGCTGCTTTCCTATGACTGCTCTCCCTGCTTATCCTGTCATTATAGGTTGTCAGTCATGTACTGGCTGGTTTGCTGTTGTGCCAGCCTGCATTTTCATATGAGTAGTTGAACAATGCTCCCTGAGATTTTCAATGTTTTGGGATATTGTTTTATAAACTGATTTCTTTATATCTCTGCATTATAATAAAAGTATCATCAACTTTACAGATCATCAACTGTGCATTTGTTTGTGAGTAAACTTAATAAAATAGCAGAGGATCAAACACCTATTTCCCCATCCACAGAAGGAAATGGGGCCTGACTCATGACTTTTGAGTGTTACTGTACAAGTCTTACATCCCGTCCTCCCTGGTGTGTGCACAGGTGTGTCTGCTGGTTATCCCTCTCTGCCTCTGCCTGGTGAAGTCTCTGGAGATTCCTCGGTATGTCCTTACTGCGTCTACTACAACCAACTCGGTGAACATCCGGATGAGCAGTTGGAAGACCCTCTCCATGGAAACTCATGCCACATTGACAACCTGTATCACAATGACAGTCCATGTCAGTGTAGCAGTCCACAGCGATCTGAGCCAAAGATAAGCATCTGGAAATGCTTTTGGCTGAGACTCCGAAACAAGTTAGAACTTATTGTCTGCAGCAGATACTTCAGCAGGGGAATCATGATTGCCATCCTCATTAACACGCTGTCAATGGGCATAGAGTACCACGAGCAGGTGAGCCATTAGACTGCTAGCATGTTTGTGTTAACGTGCACGACTCGGTGCATGGCTCCCTCAGACTGAATGTGACTCCTGTCTGACTGACGTGCTAATTACTGTGTGTGAGAAAGTCAACAAATTTACCCTCCAATCAAAACTTACAGCACCCAGCATATGGGATCTCAACACCAGTGTGCATGCTCGGCTGTGTGTGGGTGTATGCAGACATGTATGAGGAGATGGGGAAACTCATAAGACCTCCAGTGCTAATTAAAGAGTGACCCTGGGAAAAGAGTGAGAGACTGAGCGGAAATAGAGCTGAGTCGCAGGAGAAGGCAGGAGTGAAGGGAAGAATCAGGTGGAGGAGGACAGATCTGACATTCCGATTGGCTGAATGTCGGCAGCAGACTGTGGAAAACGAGGGAAGATTTCATTTGTCATTCAGCCTGCTCCTTGACACATCTGGATGGCCATAGCATAGTGAATGTTGAATATTTCACTATAAGAGCTGCCTCATTTTATCCTATTTCTATGCCTGGATAGTCAGACGTGGCTTCACAGCTATGTGATGAAATAACTTCACCAAATGTATGAATAAAACCTATTTTTCAGTTACTATTTAAAAACTTTACACTTCAAAATGCAAAAATGTCCCTGTGAGTATTGCAGTTCAGGAAAACACCTTTTTAATCTTCTGTGAGCAGCTTTGTGTCAGGCCAGCATCACTGGGCATGCTCAGAATCCAGCTGCATGTTTACACAGCATTGCTGCTTTGCATAATCTGTGAGAAAACTCCCTGGCTATGTTCATGGAAGTAAGGACATGTTACACAAGCCTGTGGCATAAAGCATCCTGCTCATGTTTGAAATTGACACTTTTTCTCCTTCTTCAAGTTAATCATCATGATTAATAAAAAAAAGGTAACACTTTATTTGAAGGGGGGTGAATAAGACTGACATGACACTGTCCTAAAAACCTGTCATGAACATGAATAAGCCTTCATGAATATTTATGACTGTTGTCATAAAGCGTCATTCGGTAAATTATGACACTTTTAATACAAAGTTGACATTATTCAAAATGTCTTTGTTATGACAACTTGACATTAACCAAGAAATCATTACTGATATAAATTTGTTATAAAAGTATTACTGATTGCACTTTAAAAATTAGGTAACTTTATGTTATTAAAGGTAAAGTTTAAACAGTAATGATTTTGAATAAAGACATTTTGAATAATGTCAACTTTGTATTAAAAGTGTCATAATTTACAGAATGACACTTTATGACAGCAGTCATACATATTCATGAAGGCTTATTCATGTTCATGACATGTGATATGTCATGTTTATGAAAGTGTCATGTCAGTCTTATTCAACCCCCTTCAAATAAAGTGTTACCTAATCTTATAAAAATGTAACTGACTGGCTCTATTTTTTGCTCAGTAATACAAGACCACCAAAGACTTGTGATTTT
>NW_015115505.1:14305-18307 GCF_001443285.1 Poecilia latipinna
CCGATCTTTGACATTAACCAAGAAATCATTACTGATATAAATTTGTTATAAAAGTATTACTGATTGCACTTTAAAAATTAGGTAACTTTATGTTATTAAAGGTAAAGTTTAAACTAATGATTTCTTGGTTAATGTCAAGTTGTCATAACAAAGACATTTTGAATAATGTCAATTTTGTGTTAAAAGTGTCATAATTTACCGAATGACGCTTTATGACAACAGTCATAAATATTCATGACAGTCTTATTCAACCCCCTTCAAATAAAGTGTTACCAAAAAAAAAACACCAATATGTGAAAGCTCATTCACAGTAAAACAGTGTTTTAATAATTTTTCAGTAATTACAAAGTTGCCATCTTAATTTTTTACTCAGCATCCTATTGGCAATTAGCATGATTACCATGATTAGTGCAGCTAGCATTACAAAGCATTCAGTTTCTGCGTGTTTCCTGGTGAAGATAGACATGTACATTAACTGCAAAATTTGTAAAAGGTTGCTGGCATTGCCATAGTTACCATGTTTCATAACAGTGAAGGGTTACAAGTTCAAAAGGATAAAGTAGAGCAACTCTGTAGTTTCCAGCCTTCCTATCATTTTTTTTTCATTTTTAAACATTTTTAAAAACAATGTCTTGGCCAAGATCATTTGCTCCATCAAGGAATTTGTGTTTGGTTTTCAAACCCTGACATCATAGAATCAGAAAGTATAAAAACAAGTTATTATTTTTTAACACTTCAGTGATACTGAAATAACTTAAACCAGTAACCACATCCTCTCTGAAGAGTGCTGTTGCCAACACATCCTGGTAGATATTAATATAGCACATTAATTGACCAGAAAAGCAACTAATTTGGTTGTTTGGGACTTGCTGGTCTGTGTTCTGGCCTCATTAAAGCTGAAATTGACAGATTCCAGTCACCAGACTATTTTTCTGCAGATCTCCAATATAAATCCTTTATAAATTATATACTTGTCACAACTAATAAGAAAATTTGCGGTTGGTCTTTTTAAAAAACAAACAACAACAACAAAAAAGATACTGCTTGTCGTCCTGTGCATTTTCTTATGAATGGTGCCACATTTGTAATGAAAATGCATTTATGAGCGGACCAACAGAAGTGAATATGTGGGTTGCACCCAGAGGTTGCCTTTACGGAATATTTTCCGTATTTGACAGTTTTTTTTTTTTTAACCACGGGAAAATGTAAAGCCCGTCGGTTATTTTGACAGGTTATAAGTTACACCCCGACTGACTGATGCACACGGGCAGACATTATAGACTTTACGCAAAGATTTAATCGTAGACCCAACTAAAATCAATCAATAAAAAAAAATCCTTTCTAAATATCATCTCATGGACTCTGAACTAAATGCGTCTTTCTGACCGGGAGCTGACAGCGTGTTGAAGAGTTATGGACCGGACGCTTTGGAGAGTTTGCGCATTGCAAATCTTTGGTTGAAATGGCGCCTTTAATTGAAGTCTCAATGGACCTTACCACAGGGGCCGCGTTTCATTGGCTAATGCCCATTTTACGTCACAGCGCAGCTACCACGTGCGTGACCGTCTCAAACACAAGACACACTAGTAAACACATGCTAATGTACATTGTGGACTAGCAGACTGGCAGAAAGTTTTTGCATCAGGACTCGAAAAAGAATGGTTCTCCACTGTCAGTGGGGTATCTGTACATTTGATGTCAGTTGTCCTGATCGTATTTGTGGAACTAAAATTCACAGATTTCCAAAATCTAAAACGGAATGCCTTGCTTGGATCAAAGCTTGTGCACGACCGCATTTGCAGCTCAACCGTCTTAAGATCAATAAGAACAAAGGAGTGTGTGCTGGTGTAAGTATTGTAACCTCTTTTGAGGACTCAATAAAAACACACACGGATAGCCAGAACATTCACACCTTTAATGGCGGAACACACAGGTCTTTTCATTTGGACAGATAGCCTTTTCACTCACGGTTCCCCCTCTTCTCTGCCGCTAAGCCTCATGGGAAAAACACATAACATAACAGCACCCTTTAACCGCTACATTGCCCCCCCTCAGACGGTTAGCTGTCCCCAGCAACCAGGAATGCCTACGTGAAATGAACCACAACATTGAACAACAACAGAACTCTTAGTCCATTATGGATTAACTATAAAGTCTCTAAACCGTGCAGGAAGGCGCCTTTGTCTGGGGTTAGCGCGCCGGGACTCACCCTGGACAACTTGAGGCGCAGGAGAAACCACTGGCGGGGGGTCCGTCTCCAGCTCGCCAACCGCAGGCTTGCCTGGCTGGTATGGGGCCAAGCGGTCCCGGTGAAGAACCACCAGCCGGCCCCTCTTGCGCAGCCGCACCCGGTACACCACATCAGAAAGTCTGTGAATCACCACAGATGGCCCAGCCCACTGACTGGTGAGCTTTGGAGACAGTCCTTTTTTTCGTTCAGGGCAAAACACCCAAACCTTGTCCCCAGGCTCGAAGTTCCTCCCCTGGCAGCGCGAATCATAGGCCCGCTTCTGCTTGAGTCCGGCTGCAGTTAGGCACTCCCGAGCCAGTTCATGAGCAACCCGTAGACGCTGCTTTAAATCACAGAAGTAGCTCAGCCCTGGCCCAACAGGTTGCTCCATTCCGGGGGGTGGTCCAAACACCAAGTCCACTGGGGTGTGTAGTTCATGGCCAAACATCAGCAAGGCAGGGGTGCAGTGAGTGGACTCCTGGACCGCTGTCCGGGAAGCCCACAAGATGACAGGCAGGTGTAGATCCCAGTCATGTTGCTGTTTATCCACCAGAATAGCCAGCTGGGTGGACAAGGTCCGGTTGAACCGCTCAACCAGCCCATCGCTTTGAGGGTGAAGTGGCGTGGTTCGTGTCTTCTTGATGCCAAGCCTCCGGCAGACCTCATCAAACACCTCCACCTCAAAGTTCCGGCCCTGATCACTGTGCAGCTCCTCAGGGGCACCGAACCGACAGAACATCTCGCTCACTAGTCTTTCAGCCGTGGTGGCAGCGCTCTGGTCAGGGATGGCATATGCCTCCGGCCACTTAGTGAAATAGTCCATGGCAACTAGGATGTAGCGGTTCCCTCTTTCCGTCACAGGAAATGGGCCCAGTACATCCACACCCACTCGTTCCATTGGAGCACCCACCTGGTACTGCTGCAAGGGGGCATGTGAGCGCTGGGTTGGCCCTTTCTTTGCTGTGCAAGCATCACAACAATGGACATGGAGCTCCACATCTTGGCGGCAGCCGGGCCAATGGAATCTCGACCGGAGACATTGTAGCGTCTTAGCGACTCCAAAGTGACCTGCCCCCACAGAGCCATGGACCATCTGGAGCACCTTGGCCCGCAACTGTTTGGGCACCAGCAATTGAAGAACGTCATGCTGTGCTGCTGGAGCTTGCCACTGTCGATAAAGGAGCCCACTGCGGCAGCAAATGGTGGACCACTGGGAGTACAGTGCCTTAGTCTCTGGATCTAGAGCTGCTATCACCTCCCAGGTGGGCCGCTGGCCAGCCTCCACCCACTGCTTGATACGAGTGAGAACAGGGTCCCGGTCTTGTTCCTCCCGCAGTTGTTCGGCCCCCATAACTTCCACACCATCCACAGACCCTTCGGTCACCCTGAGACACCTAGGATGTTGTGGGTTTTTGCTGACGACTTGTAGAGCCACGGTCTGAGGGCCCATTGACCCATGTCCTTCCACCTGTTGACACTGCTTACAGTCAGTTCCTATTGCACACGGCCGGCGGGACAGGGCATCAGCATTGCCATGAAGCCGACCGGCCCGGTGAACGA
The DNA here is from genome assembly GCF_001443285.1 of Poecilia latipinna. Lineage (NCBI taxonomy): Eukaryota > Metazoa > Chordata > Actinopteri > Cyprinodontiformes > Poeciliidae > Poecilia > Poecilia latipinna. Next base: position 18,096 of record NW_015115505.1, read on the forward strand.
TTTGGAAGTTGTAATCCTGCAGTGCCTCTAACCACCGTACTAGTTACCCCTCTGGCTCTTTGAAATTCAGCAACCAGGTCAGGGATGCATGGTCAGTGCGAAGAAGAAACTTCCTCCCATAGAGGTAGTGGCGGAAGTGTCGAACCCCCTGGACAACAGCCAGCAGCTCCCGCCGGGTGACACAATAGTTCCTTTCTGCCCGGCTGAGGGTG
>NW_015115505.1:23187-26055 GCF_001443285.1 Poecilia latipinna
CGCCGCCAGCAAGTCCAATCCAATAATACAGGGGTCCTGGATTTCCGCCAGCCAAAACATGTGTTGACTTTTCTGACCCTCCACCTCCACATCAAGGACCCGCCAGCCTTTCATCCTTGAGCGCTCCCCAGTGGCCGTGGTGATGTATTTCTTGGTTAGGGACCATCCTCTAGGACTTGGTGCCTCTGTCCCAGGCAGTATGCCCAGTCGAACCAAAGAGGCCGTGGAGCCAGTGTCTATCAGAGCACAGAGGGCAACACCATTTAGCCTAATGTTCACATAGTCCATGTGGGCTACCTAGTCGCCCCAACCGCATTGCATTGTCAGTAGTAGGGGTGTATTCTGGTGGTGGCAGGCCCCCTCCAAGACCACCCCCAATCAGTTTAAAGGAGGCTGTAGGTCTCCTTTACGTGGAGCTGGTGCTGGACAATCACGAGCCAGATGCCCCAGCTCTCCACAACGGTAGCACTCTACTCCTCTTCATCGCCGCCCCCTGGATGGTGCTCGCGGTTGGACAGCTGTTGCTTGTCTCAGGTTATCCTCATCATCACTCTCAGTACAAGCTTGGTTTGCATACAGCCTCACCCCTGGAGCGGTATTCTTGACACTTAGAATAGGCTCTACCCTCTCTGCCTCCTCCAGCACCGCTGCCCAGCTGTTATGAGAGTAGACACAGATATGTTCACGAAGTCTGGCTGGGCGAAGTCCCCTAATGAAGGCCTGAAGGGCAAGTTTCTCCTGTATCACTTTCTCCAGATCAGGGTAACCTTGTCGAGTTTGTAGCAGAATGTCAGCTGCATAAGAGCCTAGGGACTCACTATCCAGGCGCCGGCGATTAATCAGCTGTTCCCTTGCATGCTCAGCATAAATCCTCCTGCCAAAACGCCTCCAAAGAGCTCCCTGGACCAACGGCCAACTGTGGCGTTCTTCTGGACGTAGGTCAGACAGCATTTGTAGGGCACCCCCCTCTAAGCTCAAGGCGACTTGAAGCGCTGTCTCCTCTGGGGACCAGCCACCCAGTTCGGCAGCCATCTCAACCTGGACAAGGTAACCATCTAGTGCTGTCTCCCCGTTATAACGCGGGAGCTTGGGTAGAGTTGGAAGGTGACGCCGTTGGGGAACCTCCTCCCAAGCAATCCTCTCCTCCGACTCTTGCCTTCCGATGGTAGGCGGGGAAGCAGGGACGCGGGCACCTACCAGCCTCGACAAAAGCCGACCACGAACAGCGCTCGCTCCGTCCGGTCGGCTGCTGCTGGCTCGAGTGTTCCCTGCGCTTTGCTCCTCCATGCTCCGTTCCTCCGCCTGCCTTGACAAAGGCAATTTGCTTCTTCTTTTCCGTCTTTCCGAGCCAGGCTGCTCCTCTGTTAAAGCGAGTTCTTCTTCTAGTTCGGCTAGCAGCCGTTCAATGTTCTGTAACGATGTCATTTTCAGCTATCCCACTTCTGACACCAATGTAACCTATTTTGAGGACTCAATAAAAACACACACGGATAGCCAGAACATTCACACCTTTAATGGCGGAACACACAGGTCTTTTCATTTGGACAGATAGCCTTTTCACTCACGGTTCCCCCTCTTCTCTGCCGCTAAGCCTCATGGGAAAAACACATAACAACATAACAGCACCCTTTAACCGCTACAGTATTATTACTGTGCTTTCTTTGTGTTTAATGAATGAAAAAAAGAAAGTCAATAATTAACACATCCATTATGAAAACCTNGGATGGTGCTCGCGGTTGGACAGCTGTTGCTTGTCTCAGGTTATCCTCATCATCACTCTCAGTACAAGCTTGGTTTGCATACACCCTCACCCCTGGAGCGGTATTCTTGACACTTAGAATAGGCTCTACCCTCTCTGCCTCCTCCAGCACCGCTGCCCAGCTGTTAGGAGAGTGGACACAGATATGTTCACAAAGTCTGGCTGGGCGAAGTCCCCTAATGAAGGCCTGAAGGGCAAGTTTCTCCTGTATCACTTTCTCCAGATCAGGGTAACCTTGTCGAGTTTGTAGCAGAATGTCAGCTGCATAAGAGCCTAGGGACTCACTATCCAGGCGCCGGCGATTAATCAGCTGTTCCCTTGCATGCTCAGCATAAATCCTCCTGCCAAAACGCCTCCGAAGAGCTCCCTGGATCAACGGCCAACTGTGGCGTTCTTCTGGACGTAGGTCAGACAGCACTTGTAGGGCACCCCCCTCTAAGCTCAAGGCGACTTGAAGCGCTGTCTCCTCTGGGGACCAGCCACCCAGTTCGGCAGCCATCTCAACCTGGACAAGGTAACCATCTAGTGCTGTCTCCCCGTTATAACGCGGGAGCTTGGGTAGAGTTGGAAGGTGACGCCGTTGGGGAACCTCCTCCCAAGCAATCCTCTCCTCCGACTCTTGCCTTCCGATGGTAGGCGGGGAAGCAGGGACGCGGGCACCTACCAGCCTCGACAAAGGCCGCCCACGAACAGCGCTCGCTCCGTCCGGTCGGCTGCTGCTGGCTCGAGTGTTCCCCGTGCTTTGCTCCTCCGTGCTCCGTTCCTCCGCCTGCCCTGACAAAGGCAATTTGCTTCTTCTTTTCCGTCTTTCCGAGCCAGGCTGCTCCTCTGTGAAAGCGAGTTCTTCTTCCAGTTCGGCTAGCAGCCGTTCAATGTTCTGTAACGATGTCATTTTCAGCTATCCCACTTCTGACACCAATGTAACATATTTTGAGGACTCAATAAAAACACACACGGATAGCCAGAACATTCACACCTTTAATGGCGGAACACACAGGTCTTTTCATTCGGACAGATGGCCTTTTCGCTCACGGTTCGGCCCTCTTCTCTGCCGCTAAGCCTCATGGGAAAAACACATAACAACATAACAGCACCCTTTAACCGCTACA
>NW_015115505.1:29626-36975 GCF_001443285.1 Poecilia latipinna
TTGCAGATTTCAGGTATTTCTGGTGGTTGTGCTCCCTGTAAATACCAACACAAGACAGAACCTCAGCACAGGTAGCTGAGGGTCATGATAGTTTTTGATTCTAATTCATGATGACCCTGTTGGAACAGCTGGGAAAGAGTGAGGCACATCCTGTATGAGCTGGATGCTCATGTTCAGCACTGTTGCTAGGTTGTACTGTGTGCACAGATGAGCAGTGACATAAAGAGGCCACACAAGCAGTCTGCTTTTTCCTGCATCACTAAACTGAGCCGTGCACTAAATGAAGCTGTCCTCAGAGCCAGGCAGTCAAACAGAGGCAGAGAGACCTTCCAATTTAAGCTTCTCCCTTCAGTGAACTCTACTGCAGACCACCTACCTGCCATTTGAATATCTTGAGCCGCCTTGCCACCTCCCATCACACCAACCCTCTGCATGTCTTTCTTCACTACATTCAGGAACCTTCTCTTCAGTCTTCCTGTGCACCAGAAGCCTGGCAACTCCAGATTTAGCATCTTTTTCCCTACATGCCTTCTGTTCCTTCTCTGCATGTCCAAATCATGCAAGCCTCGCTTCTCTGTTTGCTCTAACTGACCTGTCCTCTGTCATACAGGTGCAGTGAATAAATCTCACTGAGCATCTGTGGGATGTGCAGGGCAAACGGGTCCAATCCATGTTGCTCCCTGCAGGACTTAAAGGATTGGCTACAAACATCTTAGAGCTACATACTATAACACACACTGCATGAGGAGATACACTCATGTAGTGTGTGCATGAGCGTTTCGCCCAGGAATATGTTGACCACCTGCCCAACATACTACTGGGCAGGTGGTCATAATATTATGTCTAATGTCATGCCTGTATATAGCTGAGTAAGATGACATTTTACCACTATTTAATCCAAATAATTTAATTTAATTTATTGTTGGTTTTGGTGATGCAGTGATCAAGCTTCTTATTGTCTAATATTCATTTCTTAGTTTTCTTTCAGGTCTAATCTGCTGATTCAGATATTTACTTGTTCTTTTTTCTAATGATTCTGAGATGTAAAGTAAAAAACCAAAACTATGCTGCAGGCTTTCTGTCAGAAGTAACAGCTTTGAATAAAATGAACATTTCAAACAAAATGCAAAAGATTGATGTCCCTTTACTCACACAAAATATAAACATAACGGCATTGTAATTTTAATTTTTGCATATAGAAATGTATTATGTAAACAATTTTTAATGTTCTGTGAAAATGGCTTAAAGCATTAATCTCAGAAACAAGTAAAGCTGGTATCAGTCATTTGCTCCAGCTGATGAGGGAAATCTGGTTCTGCTTTATGATGAACAACTGGCTCTAAATAAAGATTCTGTCCACACACTGGAAGCCAGGCACAGCAAGAGCAGCAGAGGTCATTTTTTAACATGCATTTAGGAAATGACACCTTTAAATAAGCCAGATGAAAGCGAACACAAACAGCCCTGAGCTACCCTGGAGCAGCTCTTTGATTCACCTTGTTTTTTCCTGAGAGAAAGCCGAGGCAGCCGCTCGGCTCATTCCTTCCTCATATTCTACCATGCCAGCGATGAAGCTCTCAGCATGCCACCGTGAGAGAATTCACAGTGTCAGTGTTTGCCCAGACTCACAGCCAAAAACACATAATGCCAATAAAGTCCACAGCTGGTTGACTTGACTCACCACAGGAGTAGTGTATGTGGTTAAGGAGGCAGGCAGGCAGGAGGACGGCTGTCTCTGTCCACTGGCTTTGCTCAGACATTAATGCTTCTTGTGTGAGTGCTGCTTAACAGCCTTCCCTCCCTCGCTTTGCCTCTCCTGGGCTGCCTGCGCCGCTTCTGTTCCACTACTATCAGACAGACATGTCAACGTAGAGCCGGGACACGGGAGAAAAAAATACCCAACAAGAATGTGAAGGCAGCCAACTGAAGAAAATATAACAGATAACATTTCCTAAGCTTTATTCATGCACTGACCACAGTGGGGCAGCACTGCCTCTAAATGGAAACTATGTACTAAGATACTAGATTATCTACAAGACCTATAGAAACTCAACCATGCATTTATTTTTAATCGCATTGCAACAATCCTCCTGCTGCAGCCAATCCAGAAAGCTGCTGATGTTCTGACTAAAACTAGGAAGCCGTAGCACATCACCCAATTCTACAGTCCTTCACTGAGAGAAGAGACTTTAAAATACTGTTAGTTTACGAATCAGTGAACGGCTTAGAACCACAATACATTAAAGATCCTCTCAGGAAGGTCGATACCTTCCAGACCTCTCAGGCTCTGCATTCAGAACCAGAGCCAAACATGGAGGGCTTATAATACACTTTAATTTATCTATGCTGATTTAATGATTTAATGCTGTTAAATCAAATGTAACCCTTTCATGGGTAGTGGTCACTACAGTGGACAGCTATCTAAAAGCCATTTTCTTGTGCTTCTTGTGGATTTCTATGTTATAAATGCATACAGACCACTGAAGTGGACACTAATGCATCATAAAATACACTCAACTACTGGCCATCAGCTGTGAATGCACAGCAACAAATTATTTAACAAATAATTTTTGTTAAATCCAATATGGCCAAAAAAAAAAAAGCCAAACTGAAATTTGTCACAATGCGTAAAGACAAGCCACAAACTTCTTGGGTAACGTCCTCTGTACAGATGAGACAAAACTGAAGCTCTTTGGCATCACCTCTATGTTCATAGACCAAAAAATGAGGGAAGGCAAGAGAAGAGCAAGGTCCCAACTTTGAAACATGGAGGCTTGGCTGTGCTTTGGGCTGCTTTGCTGCATCTGACCCAAGGTTTCTTGAATCTGTGCAAGATACGACAAAATCTCAAGACTATCAATGCATTCTGGAGAGAAATGTGCTACCCAGTGTCAGAAAGCTTGGTCTCAGTCGCAGGTCTGAGGTCTTCCAACAGGATACTGACCCAAAACACAGCTAGAAACATCCAAGAATGGCAAAGGTCAAAATATTGGACAATTCTGAACTAGCCTTCTATGAGCCTTGATCTAAATGATGTTAAACTGTGGAAGGAGATGAAATACTTTGTGTGGAGAAGGCACCTTTAAAGATGGGACAACTGGAGCAGTTTGCCGTGAGGAGCAGGCCAGGATACTTGTGGACAGATGCAGAAATCAGCTGATTGCAGTTATTGCTTCAAAACATTGTGCAGCAAATCATTAAGTTGCATGTACCATAATTTTTGTTGGGGCTTCTTTCATTAGATAGTTTCTTAAATTTAAAAGCAATACATGTTTTCATACTCAGAATTTTTGAAACTAAAACTGTACTTTTTAGTCTCAAAATGGGAAATCAAGTTCCACTCGCCGTGTTCCAGCAGCTAATTGTCCATGAGGAAACTGTTCCATCATCCTGCATGGTGCACTGGTAGATGGAGGATGGCCAATTAGATGTCAATAAGCTCAGTGCAGTTACACACATTCTTTATCTCTTCTGTGAAAAACCAATAACAATGTTTCACCCTGTGTTGCTTGGCAACTATAGTAAAAATGAGAAAAAGGCTGTGTGAGAGCTTTTTACACCGGCCACTCGGCTGGATGAGCACTAGCTACTGTTGCCTCATTGCACAAGATTCATAGGAAATGAATGAAGATGGACATTTCTACATGAACGTTTAAAACAAAACGACTTCTTAATACAAAAACATGGAAAACTGAGAATCTTCAGACATGTTTGGTTGGAGAAAATAAAACATTTTCATTAGCAACGTTTGGAAACATGCATATGATGCATATGATGGCGGTTTTTACATGGTCTATGTGAGCAGTTGCCCCGGCCAGCATCAGTAAGGGGCAGGGCACCGAAGAGTTAGGAAATAATATATATTTTATCTGTCAGTTGTATCCTGAACAAGTCTGCTACTACCTGTATGAATGTGTAGTGGAGTAAGTGTTCCTTGGTTGCTGTGGGGTACTGGGAGAATACATTACCTGCTTTGTACTGCAATAATAATAATAATAATAATAATAATAATAATAATAATAAAATCCCTGCATTTAATGGGCTGAAGTGCAACAAGAGCGGCTTTCCCAAGCACTATTCCTGCACCATAATAACTGTGTGCACATTTATTTGAAATTTGAAATTTTATTTCGAACATGATACAAATATAAAAAGTAATATAGTACACAATAAGAAAAGTGAATAGAAAAGAAGAAAAGAAAAAAAAAATACAGATATCTGTTTCAGTTAACATATGCTCAAAATGGGTAGGAAGAAGTAAAAACTTATTAACTCCTACCCCCTAAACACTGGAAAACTTACAATACTACTGTTATTTAAAAAAAAAAATAAAGAAAAAAAAAGAAAAAAAAAGAAATCATCAATCAATTAAAAGTCAGAGTAGCTGTCAGCAATTACTAATATATAGCTATGCATTATCTCTTTTTGTACTGGTTTGTCTTTTCAAACCCTCAAGCTTTCACAGTTATGCATTGTGATTAATCATGATATGTATGTCCCTTCATGTTTTAAAAAGATGTACTACTAGTGCTGCAGTGTTTGCACAGAATCAGTCCTCACAATAAGTCACAGATGGGGAAGCAGGCCTTCTTTCTGGTGATAAACTAAAATCGGATGAAATTATGTAGAAAATCCAGAAGCCTTTTTATTCATCTGCCAAATAAAAAGATGCCAAGAGGGTAAAGTACGACGAGCTCTTTATTGAACTGTTCACACACTGAAGGACTCGGATCTGGAGTGTGGACAGTATTCATATAGATCTGGGCTGGAACATGAGGAGAACATCTTATCTGTGAATCTTCCTCCACACAGAAAAAGAATTGTACAAAGCAGGCACAGCGCTGTGTCTGCCACTAGCAGTCTAACTTCAAGCTGCTGTTGTCATGGTTACCCATCTCCACACATCCTCTGTCTGCATAAGCACAGAGCCAGCGAGACATACTCTGTGTGCATGCCAATAAGCTGAGAGAAAGCAGGGAAGGGAACAAGGATGTGGAGATATGACCAATGCAGGGAAGGTGATGGAGGGATCGGAGGAAAAGACAAACTGCCCCTTCGTTCATCTCCTCATCCCGCCTTCAAACTGTCTCACTGAATCCATCAGATTCCAGGCAATCTACACACACACAGACACACGCACACACACACACACACGCTCTGTTTACTCAAAGAAGTGAAGAGGATATCTGAGCTATGATCTAGGCTGACATTCAGCTGTTTTAAGAGCTCATGACTTATGCAATAAATTTTCCCAGAAAAATGTACCTCTGGTTACTGAAAGGATGCTCCAGTGTCACACACACGCACACAACCAGAGAATAAAAGCAGCATCTCACATCCATAAAGCAGTCCTCATGCTAACAAAACGAAGCATCTGTGTAATCTAAAGTCACCATGTCTCTCCCAGGATGTAACAGGGTGGAGAGGGAGTGCCGGGGGGTTGAAACTAAACGACAGGGTGCAGAGTGCAGCGGGAAAGGCAGGTCTAAGTTGATTTCCATAGCACAATTCATGCACAGTAAAGTGCTTTACAAGAAAACATAGAAGCACAGTTACAGAAAATTCATTGTGGAAAATGACAAAAAGAAAAAAAATCACCCATCCATTGTGTAGACACACCCTAGAGGGGTTCTAGTGCCTTGTCTCCAGCAGTCATTGGGTGAAAGCTGAACATTCTAGTCAGGTTGACAGTCCAACACAAGACGATACAGGTATTGATACACAATTCAGATTTCTGCTGAAACTTGTTGTTGTTGTTGTTCATTCTACCAATGAGACTTCTGCTTGAACATTTACATCCCCAAAGCAACTGCATGTAATAATCAATGGAGCTGTTTATGGATTGATTTTAAAGTTTATTCAGCATTGGGAAACTACATTCTTTAAACTGAATGAAACTAAAACAGGAAAGCACAGTGCATTGACCAGAATTTCTGTAGAGAAGACTGCTTGGATGTGTAGTCAGAGCCAGGAGTTGTATGTTTCAGTGATACAGATGTCTTTCATAATTCAGTAATTCATTTCAGCCATTACTTACATCCGGATTTACCGTGACTGGCTTTTAATGATGCAGAATTATGACACATGTCTCAAATCAAGGGGCAAAAGCTGGATAAAATGTGACATGACCCTTCAGGTTGCAGAGCTTTTGAAAACAAAATCTCTGCACTTCCATATGTGTATTAGAACCACATATGGAAGTGGCACAGATTAGAGTTTTTGTAGGGTTGTAGCGTTGGGTTGATCACACCGTCATGAAAAGGCAGGATAGAGGTTGGATAAAAGCAAAACATGCAGATTAGGGTTGCATTTTTCTGCTGTGTGAAAGTTGCCAGAGAAACTTAGAACAGACAACACACACACACACACACACACACACACACACACACACCTAAGGACAGTTTAAAGAGACCAGTAAAGCTAACTAAAGTATTTTTGGACTCTGTTAGTAAGCCAGAGAAAAAAAAAACCTGTAAAAGTCCAATTTTATCTCAGTTAACAGCTGAGACACAAATAATATCAAGTTATAAAGTTTATAGGAAAGTTACAGTAAAGAGTAAAGAACCAACAAATTGAGAACATCTCAAGTTTTCATGGAGTTTGTTCCACTGCTTTAGGGACACAGAAACTAAATCTGCTTCATCAGCTGCAATGCTGGATGTGGCGCTGCTGGCAGAAATCGCTGTGGAACAAAAAACAACTGGTTGCCACATGCTGGAAACCTCCACACTCACTCTCTTTCTGAAATATTTGGGCATTGTTCATATAGAAACAATGCTCAAATTGTTTCTATATGAACAATATTTGGCTCCATGAACTCCAGAGTTCATGGAGCCAAAGAACTGAAGGCATGGAGTTCACCTCCATCTCTGTGGATCTTGGATCCAGGCTGCGTTTTATTCAGGGGTTTGATTCAGTTTTTTTTTCTTTTTTCTTTGTTGAGTTTCTTTAGTCTCATATAATTATTTATTAGCATATGCGCAGGTGTATCAATGTTTACAGTACATTCTGAGGTTATGAAGTGACTTTATTCACAGATCTACTGGAGTTCTAACATGGAGTGTTTTTGTGCTTCTGTATGTTGAAATCCTGAATGTGCCAACCAGTTCATTCTTTTTTTTTTTACTGTAAACAATATAAAAAGCTATAGTGTAAAATGATAAATAAAATATGGACAGCCAAAAAGCTCCAGGAGATACAGAACTTTCTGATGAACTAAAACAAATATTAGTGCCAGTGATGTTACTGTGTATAAATCTAATCCTTATCCAGCTGAACTATGAAACCTAAAACCACCCATATGTACCACGAGTGCTATGATGAGTGCAGACTCAGAAAGGGACAAAACC
>NW_015115505.1:40006-42129 GCF_001443285.1 Poecilia latipinna
ATCTACTGGAGTTCTAACATGGAGTGTTTTTGTGCTTCTGTATGTTGAAATCCTGAATGTGCCAACCAGTTCATTCTTTTTTTTTTTACTGTAAACAATATAAAAAGCTATAGTGTAAAATGATAAATAAAATATGGACAGCCAAAAAGCTCCAGGAGATACAGAACTTTCTGATGAACTAAAACAAATATTAGTGCCAGTGATGTTACTGTGTATAAATCTAATCCTTATCCAGCTGAACTATGAAACCTAAAACCACACATATGTACCACGAGTGCTATGATGAGTGCAGACTCAGAAAGGGACAAAACCCTGATTTTGTGTAAACTGTAAAGTTAGATTCATGTATTTGTGGTCTGTGTTAAAATATTGGCATTTATGAGGCCCCTGAAGCCCTGGGGGGCCTGATGGGGATGCTGACTTAATTTGCATTAAACAAAAGTGCAAGTAATTGATATCCATTTTAATTGTATATTTTGATTTGTTTTTAAGACTAGTTGTGGGTTTAAGCAGTGTTTCACTGGCGATGTTTTCCCGTAACATAGGAAAGGTGACAGGAAATCTTAAAACGTCAATCGGTAAATAATTACCGAGTGACATTTTAAGATTTCCTGTCACCTTAACATCTTTTAATACAAAAACACGGTGGACCGCAGGTGGAGCGCCTCAGCACCCCGACCACCAGGCTGCAGAGGACCAGAGTTGGGGACCACTGACCTAGGCTGTATAGACCGAATGAAAGATACACACTTCAGCATTAAGATTTAAAAGAGACACAGATGACCCCCTATCCAACCATAGAAACAAGAAAACCCCATGAATCAAAATACCTGCTGTCTTAGTTCATCTTGTTCCTTTTGGACTTATTTTGTCAGTGTGTGTCTCTCTTATTTAGAGCCCACTGTGACGCAGCTTCTCCAGTTGAGAAGAGCCTTGTCTCCCTCTTGTGGCCAGTGGAAATGTTAACCACTGACTTATAAATAATAACATAATGGAATGTCAGAGCAGAGAGATTACACATTCTAATACGACAAATTCTAAGCCCCATCATTTGCTGGCATAACTAAGTAAAAACCTATACTTAGGTTTTTGACTCCTTCATCATGTACAAGTAGAGGTAAAGCTTGCTGAGGAAAGTTCCTGAAGGAACAAACATCTAGGAGAACAAGATGTAGAAACCCAGCAGTAAAAGTTTTCCTTTTAGCTGCAGATTCAATGAAATGAAGTTCAAAACTAATAAATATTAGCTTTTAAAGTTACTTTTACCACAATATACCGACTCAATAAGACATTAGTGTTTCACCTATCAAGACATAACGAAAAAGAACCACCAACATAACTTTAATATGACCTCAGCTTTAAGAAAACAACAGGCTGAAATGGAAAAGCTGTGTGAGGACAAAAGAACAACCTTGATGTTTTCACAGAGTTGACAGGAGAAGAAGCAGGCAGATGCTATTAATTAAATCTATTTGACTGACCACTCATCACTGCGTATTTTTCCTCCGGAGTTTTATGCCTTCCAGCACACAGTGTCTCTGGACTCACAAAGAACGAATCTCTATCATTCTAGAGTCCAAATGTAAGGCCATCTGTCTAACACTTAAATATTGTCCCAAACAAGCAAAGCAAAGTGTTGTAATGGTCCAGTCAAAGTCCAAACTTCAACTTGATTGAAATGTCGTGCTGGGACCTTCAGAGAGCTGAGCAGAACGGAAGTAACACTGGAAAGAAGAAAGGGCCAACACTGTTCCCTGACTCATCAGGCTGCTGCTGTAGCATGTCATTTTATAAAAAATATTGTTTTATACATTTATTGAATGTGTCACTATGTCATAGAGATGGATGATGAAATGTATCAAATTATTCTAAAACACATTCACTCATCAATTTGTGCCCAACAGAATTCAGTGTAAAGTCGTCCATAGAGTAAACTGGTTCAAATCTTTCCTGATGTGGTGTGAAGTGTGGCCATGTGTTCTTGATGGGTATTTTTCTCGATCCTATATAAAAGAACCACAGACAACCTATATGAATTTTATGGCCAAGCTTTTGCAAAAGGAGAAAAACTCCGTCAACAGCTCATCCGAGCTGTTCACAGAGCATTCTGCTCTCCTCCCGCG
>NW_015115505.1:45770-70882 GCF_001443285.1 Poecilia latipinna
TTATGGTTCAAAACCTTATGGTTTTGAACCATAAGGAAGAGAACACTTTAAACAGCTATAGACTGAATGTGAACTAAAGTAATAACAAAATGATAATACCGAAAAATCTCTAACAGTTCTGGACCTGTCCTCCTCTATTCCAATTTTGGGAATTTGTTTTTGACTCACTTTCTGTAATCACCTCGACTACAGTATAGTCATCTCCACTCACTGCTTTATTTGGGGTCCTCCTGAAAAAACAACTACTGTCACCCCATCATGCTGACTACCTAGATGTATTATACTGATGCTTTGGAAGAATCCTCTTCCACCCACACATTCTCATAAAAGATGGCCTTTTGTTCATGAAACTGGAAAAAAATAGGTATTCTCTCAAAGGCTCTGAAATCACATTTTCAAGAATCTGGTCACTGGTTTTGAACCATGTTATGTGTTTGACACTTGATGTGGCGCTCCACTTACTTATCTAGATGTAACTGTGCATACCCTTTGTCTAACCCTTTAAATGCCCCGTTTTGTTGTTGTACTTTTTGTAACCTCTATTTTTTCTGTTTATTCTTTTATCCAATTAAATCAGTATTGTAATAATTGTGTTTATTATTCTGATTACAGTTTTGTGATGCATCTGGAATTTCTTTGTGAGTTTTGGTGTTCATTGTTGTGTGAAAAATTTTAAATATAAAATAATTACAAAGAAAGACCCCAGGATGGGACTTGAACCCAGAATCTTCTTTCTGCAACACAACCAGGCTGCCAGCTGCGCCACGGTGCAGCCCCCTCACGTCAAACACAGATTTTCCACTTTGGGTTCATTTTTGTTTACTACATAATACTGCACAGTACCCTAACCCTAAACCTATAATAAATCTGTATTTCTTAAATAATTTTAGAACCTACAAGAGAACAGATTTTTTTTGGTAAAGCCACTTTATTACCACGACTATAAAGTATTCAACAAAAAATGTTGTGTTACATTTTCAAAATTCATTTCAGGCATGTCTCTGTTGTCTTACAGCTGAAAAGGTGGGTAAGGGGAGAATTCATCTTTTTGAACTTCTTGGGCTAGATGGACAATATGTTTTGGTGGAGGCAGCATCATGCTGTGGAGATGCTTTTCTATATCAGAAACAGGGAAGCTTGTCAGAGCTGATGGAAGATGGATTGAGCTAAATCCAGAACAATCCTGGAAGAAAACCTGTTGGAGATTAAAGAGGACTTTAAGCTGGGTTGGAGTTTCATCTTCGAGCAGGACAACCACCAAAATCTCCAACCAGATGCATGCCACACCTTTCAGATACCTAAAAACAATGCAGAAAACAGAGGATAATTTTGCTCCACTTTATCCCCACGTTTTGTCTTCTAAACCAGCCTCCAAGAGGAGCTCAACTGCTTCCACTATTTCCACATAAAGGTGTTCTAAGGAAAGCAGAACTAGTAGCAACTAAATGTCAGACATTCCTCAAACTAGCAGGTCTCATTTCACTGTAGCCACTGCCAGAACTGCTGGTCCTGTGGTAAGGTTTCTTTGGGACCATGGTTGGCCAAATGTAAAATAAACTTCATAATTCGCTCAAGAAATTTGAATGCCAGATCTTTCAGAAAAGATTAGAACAAACCAAGATGAGAACCAGACCAGGAGCAGTCACACATCCAGCTGGAAGCCTTCAGTTTCAAAGTTCCAAAGAACTTTGGGTGGAGGGCACAGAGAGGGCTCAGCATATTTACAGGAGGGGAAACAGGGGATGGGGGCAAATTTTTCTTTGCCTATGAGCGTCTGATGTGTTTCAGCCAAGTGTACAGACTCCATTATGAGTCCGTAATTAAAATGAGGGAAAAGAGGAACAGCGCTGACAGCTTCCCAGGAGAGCTGCCCTGATCCGCTGCACTCAGGCACCAAGCACCACCAGCAACCAAATCAGCCAATGGCTCCACCCTGCCTTCCTCCAGATCACTGTGATTAGTGTGAGGAGGAGCGTGGGGGGAGACCAGAGGCAGGGGAGCTGCAGGAAGGAAACACAAGTCAGATAAAACTGAGTAATCTTTGATTTCTGTTGAAAGTTTAAAGGGAATGTTCTTCCTTGTGATTCCTTGTAAAGCACATGATTCATTGCAACTGGAATGTGATCATCACAGAGTCTTGAAGCGATAAGAGCTTAATGAAAAAAAGATCATCTCTCTGCATCTCAGTCGAGGAACATGTCATGCTTTTCTGATATGTTGCCTATTCTTTCAAACCTGTTTGTTCTCATAATCTCTGCAACCTGCACAGTCAAAAGGCTCTACTGGAAAGAGTACATACTGGAATTAATTATTTGTTTCAGAGCATTATGATCACTTGCCTATCTACCGGTGTGGATAGGCTTTAGCTCTGACTTATGGAGCTATGGTCTCATATCTGGACTCCTGAAGCTGTGCACAGTTATCCTTTAAGTTCTGGAAGTAGTAGTGTTTCCATGGATTATATGTGTTTGCTATTAAACATCAAATTCTCATTGTGCTCATCTTTCCAACTTCAAACACATCAGATTTACAGACAAAATGTTCACTGAAGTTGACTATATCAGGTGTGATAATAAAGAGATAGTAATTTACGTCGCCTATCTCCAGTCATAATAGTATGCCTGATGTGTTAGGATGCCTGAAGCTTATTTAGTTAGCTGTGGGCACCTATGTGGAGCTGCTGCCTTAACCTAATTGTTATGCAAGGTCATGCAGTGGGTAGGGGGAGGGAGAAGGGCCCAGTTATCCTTTCTGTGTTATTAAAACACAGAAAGTGGTGTTAGATGCTAGATCACAAATTCAAGTTTTCAGTTTTAAAGTCTCTGATTCAATTGTCAAATATCCTCAACAAGCAAAGCAAAGCAAATGGTATTTTATTTTCTATTGGAATAGTCATCTATTCTAATAGTCAATATTCTGATAGTCAATATTCTAATTCTAATGTCTAACTCAATTTGTAGTCATAAGACCATATGTCTTGTGAGGTTTGTTCATAATTTCCATCTGAAAATGCTAACTGTTTTCCAGATTAAATAATTCATTGTTGTTCCAATGAAAATAACCATCACTGATATCAGGGCTGCTGCTTACACTTGTTACTTTCTCTGCTTCCATAAAATACAGTATTTCATAAAGTCATCTGCAGTGAAACATACACTCACGGCTTCACTGGTGATATCTGAACTATACAGGTCAAGGGACAGCAGAGGAAAGGTGGCAAACTTTGTACCTGCAGCAAAGTCCACTTGTAATTTTTTTTACTGTTGGTGTCGATCCCTAAATGATGCTTATAAATGTCTGTAAGCCTTTCTGTTAGAGTGCAGAATTGGGGGATTTAAATGAATCTCTGGTTTACTAAGCGGTGCAGCACACTGTTGGCTGCCAGCTGCACCATTTATTGCTGGCAAGAAAAAGCATACCGTTTATTGCCATGGTTGTGATTTTTGCTGTGCAACAAAACCCTTGGATGTAACACGACATCGACAGGAAGATGGAACATGAAAGAAGAGACGACTCCTTTATGGAGACGTTATTGTAATGCATCAACATGAGAATGGCTTTCAAGTCATTTCATTCTTAATAACAATCATGCAATTCCCTCTGGAACCTCCAGCTAGAGCACCTTCCAAATTGTCCAGTTTGAATGAAAGGCGGCATGTGCGAGCCACACCAAGTAAACTTCAGAGCTGCATGACCACACAGACACTGCAGCCGACATGCAGGGAGCTGACGGTGGGATAGGGCGTGCCCGGCCTCACGCCCATGTCATTACAGAAAGTATAAACCTGTCTTTGCTATCACTGTAACTGGTGTATAAAAAACCTATTTAAAGTAAAGCCTGGCAACCTGCCATGTTTATAATACACTGGGGAAACCCTGATTAGGATAGTTGGCATTCTCATTCTTGCACCTACTCTAATGTTGGGGCACAAATAATAGAACAAGGAAACTGCTTTATGTCAGAAAGATGCTACACAGACATGGCAGAACCCTAACCCTAACACACAACCTGGTGATAGACAGCCACTGCTCCCATCATCTAGAACCATCATTATGCAGGCCGTCCTATCTGCCAAGAGAGACACCTGCAGCCATCTTGACGGCTATTTACATTGCTCCAGATGCCAACATCAGCTTAGCGTTGGCTCACCTCTATCAAACCAGCAGTAAACAGTAAGAAAAAAAAACTAAAAACTTAGAAGACACTTTGTGAATTATTCTTCTGCTTTCAACACCATCATCCCACACATCCTAATCAACGAACTGTTGACCGTCTGTCTCCCATCTGCAAACTGTGGCTGGAATAAAGATTTTCTGAGCAATCGTCTTCAGCCTGTCTGAGTCAGCGCTCATGTTTCCTCCTCTATTCCAATCAGAACAAGCTCACAGGGCTGTGTTGTGAGCTGAAAAGAGGGCCGACTCACTCTACACCGTACTCCAACATTTCCATCAAATTATTAAGTTTGCAGATGACACTACTGTGGTTGGACTCATCACAGCAAACGACAAACTGTTAAAAAGGCACAACAATGTCTCCACTCCCTGAGAATTGTCATAAAAAACAACATCTGAATCAAAAGCTGCTGCTTTTATAGACAGCTGAAAGTTAGTAGCAAAATGTTATCAGTAGGTTTGCATAAAAGATGTCAGGTTTAGCCCTCATGGACATCAAAGAAAGACCAGCCGAGGTAGGAAAAAATGAGTCTACTTTATTAAGACTACACAGGTAGGTATCCCGATTGAGAAACACTAATGCTGCGATAGCTGCTAGTCCGACTACGATCCAACACTGAACAGCAGGCATAGGAAACAAGAAACATAATCAAGAACTCAAAACAGCTGAGGCACAACGTCCTCATGGCGGGAAACAACTAAACAACTTAGGGCAGCAGAACATGAGGAAAGAAGGCCAAGGTATATGAAAGGTTTGATGGTGGTATCTTTTTATTGGTCTGTGTTTTATTTTGTGTTGCAAAATAAAACACAGACTTTTTTACTTTTTTACTTTGATAAAAAAAATCCTTGAAACTTTAAATGCCATTAAAAACCTAAATTACATGACATAAATTTTTCAGAGGTCTGTTGTGAGATTTAATATCCTCTCATGTCTCCTTAGTGCATATAAACACAGATAATCACTAACAGGCACAGAACAGAACCAGGGGATCAACTTTACTTCTTTAAATGATTCACAGAATCTAAAGTTTTAGCTGCCAAACTGGTTGAGCTGATACAGTTACACTCAAACATCTAAAGAGTAAGTAGCTAGTTTCCAAATGATAACAATGAACATGAAATATTACATAAAGCACAATTTCTAAATGTATGTTACTTGACAATAATAATGGAATGGAAGTGACAAGGTAACAGGATAACAAACCTGCATTTTAGTGAAATGTGACAACACATTAATGAAGATGAATACAGTTTAATGCCCTATACCTGTTGCCTTTACAAACACAAATAATGCAAAAGTCAAATACCTTGACATAAAAAAATTCATAAACAAACATGTCCGTTGCTACATATAATACAGATGAGAATTTTTTGGGATTTTGAATGAGAGGAATTCATAAACAAAAGGAAGTGGAATAAATTATACTTTGGCTTTGAAAAAAAAATACATCTTTGCATCACCTCTGTGGTAATAATAAGATGTGGACAATATATTGGTTTGGTCAATATTATGTTATATTATTGCTTTGGACTAATCTGGGACCTTCTCTTGGATTTCCAAATAAACACAAATTATGCAGCTTAGAGATTCTGTCCACTGAGGCGTTGCAGTAATTTACCAACTGATTCCACTCCAATTGAGATGAAGCTGTTCATCTTCACTTTTTCCTCTTATGCAACACACTAAAAGCTTAACTAGCTGAAGGCTGGCAGGAATTCCTCTGGAGTCCAGTGGGGCCTTTTCCCTTAAAGTCTACATTTTTAATGCACAATCCACTTTGGCAAATAATAAAAGGAAATGTTTCGTTTTAAAAACAGCTGATTAATTCAGAATGAATGTTAAAAATGCTCAAAGTCATTGGATAAGCCTCCCCCTGAGCTCAGTTCATGAAACTTTTTTTGAGGCTCTGACAGCCAGAACAGAGCAAAATACAAATATTAATCTGTCATTCATTACAAAAGGACAAGCCACAGCTTTAATACAATGTATACAATTATTTAGGAATGGCAGGCAAGGGGGTTTGTCTCACTTATTTCAATGTTCAGACCAGTAGAGTGTCAGCTAGTGAAACAGGCTGCAGCTCACCACACAGCCAGGACTTCAGTGATGTCTGCTTCTAGACTAATTCTTCACATTTCTACTGTATGCTTTTGTCCCAGCTGTTAGTTTGTTGACATTCCTTCTCACCTTCAGCTGGAAGCAGTAAAGGCAGTAACAGATGTAGGTTTGGACAGAAAAGCAAGCGTTTCAAAACAATACGTTGAATACAGGTTGAATCGGTCAGAATTACTGCACACGGTTCCTGGCGTTGGGCGGAAGCTCTAATGCATCACCAAGCTGTGATGACACTTTGTCACATTACTTCTGTGTATTTTATTGGGATCTTGGTGTAAAATTAGCAAAAGACATGCACAATTGAAGAGAACATAAGTTTTCAAGTTTTATAAAATATTCTCAGTTGGGTTTATGTTTTGACTTAGACCAAGACATTCTAACACATGAATATTTTTTGGGTCATTGTCCTGCTGGAAGATGAACCTCTGCTCCTGTGTCACGTCATTTAGAGCAGTGGTCCCCAACCCCCGGTCCATGGACCGGTACCAGTCCGTGGACCAATTGGTACCGGGCCGCGCAAGAAATAATTAAATATTTCCATTTTATGTATTATGCGAGTCTGGAGGATCTTTTATTTTGAAAATCCTTTAACCGGATTCTCTCGGTTACTTGCGTGCCAACACTGAGCCCACAAGCAGCAAAATGAGTAAGAAAAGGATTAGATGTCTTTGGAAAGTTTCTTTGCAAAGGGGAAAAGGCCCAGAGAAGAGACGGGAGGATGGATTTATCCCGGACCGGTAGGTGAGTCAAACATTACAAGCCGCTCTGTGTAACATGCGGCGACCGGCTGCTAATGAGGCAATGAAGCTTCAAACTGCTTCACCACGTAGAGACCAAGCAGGCTGTGGATATAAGCAACACTTCGGGTGTCATTGTCTCCATCACTCCCAGATGGGACCGTCTCGTTGCAGAGAAACAAGCTCAGGGCTCCCGCTAGTCATTGTCGTGAGTTAAAATTTTCACTAAAGTAAAATGCTCGTTTTTGTGGCGCATCTGTATCTTATTTTGAAGGGATATGTAAATGTTACCATAGCGACCAGAGTCAGAGCGTTTGGGCAGTGGTCGAGAGGAGATGAGTAGAGCTTGTGAGTCTTAAGTCTGGTTTAGACGGCAAGATTTAAGGATTGTCGGCCGATTCTCCAAACCTCTGTGACCACAGAGCTGATAAAAGTACAACAGGTTCGATCGGTTCGTGTGTCCAAGGCAGGAGGAACACACCACACGAACATCCCGATTCCAGAGGATAATCTAGTAAAACCCCCAACATAGCATACGGGAATTTAGAATGACCAAATGTAGCAGAGTTAATTTTATTTATTTATTTTATTTTTCTTTATGAACCTTCTCAAAACTAATTTTCTTTGAATTGGCATGTCTGTTATATATTATTTCTGTTTTATTTTGCTTTTATTTTTGGTTCCTAGTGTGTAAAAATCCACCCTCATCTATGAATATTTGTTTTCCTTTGTTTTTTAAATTGTATTTTATTTTGATGGGGAAGCTTTTATTTTCTTACTTCCTGTTTTTGCGTTATATCCTGTGTGTTCGCTGCCACCCTCAGTTCGCGCCAAGCTGCGCTGGGGAGAGGTAAGTGTACAGAGTTGTCTTTCATTTGTGTATTAAAATATTGAAAACGTTCTAAAAAAATATGTTATATTGTTGTTTAACTGTTCATGTTTAGCGCAGCACTATGCTGGGCATTTGTCTCCCACATTGGTGACACCCATCAAGTTTTCTGCATCAACGTGGTTATTTTTTCTTTTTTTTTTCTTTTGGTTGGTTAGGGTGTTTGTGGAGAATCCGGAGCCCAGGAGCTGCTGTGTTTAAAATGTTCTTGTTTTGAACAGGAATAAAATTATCCTGAATCCTGATTCCGGTGTGGTTCTGACTTCCTGTTACCAACCGCTACACAAACACGGATGACGATGTAGTTCAATAGTGACAGTTTGTGGAGTCATTTTAAGAGATGTAACAAAAAGAAAAGGCGGTGGATAAAAGACAGCGGGAGCAGCCGCTCTATTTGCTGCACTATGATTTGGAGGTGAATATGTTTTTTCATAGTTAACATTTTTAACTGAATAAACATAAACATATATAATAACGACCTTTACATATAATAATAAACATTTCCACATATCATCTCTGATATCCACCGGACTCTCAGTTGCGCGATATATCAGCTGTTTGGGATTCCCCTCTGTTCTTACGTCACCGCGCTTTCTGATTGGCTACCTGTCACATTCAACAGGTTGTAGTCTCGTTCCCAGTCAGAGTAAACCCCACAGGCTGCGATAAAAAGCCCAAGACAACCCAAATTAGGTATATTCAGGATTTAGCGGGAACATCAACATGCAGAAGCCTTATCTGACGGTTTTATTTTTTTGGCTCTAGGGGCCTTTATTTGATAGTTAATTGACAGGAGGTGGGAAATGAGAGAGGGGGGAAGACATGCAGCAAGGGTCGCCAAGGCTGGGAACTGAACCTGCGACGGTTGTGTCAAGGACTAGGGCCTCCATATGTGGGTTGTGCTTAACCCCTGCACCACCACAGCACACCCCATCCTGCATGTGTTAGTTCTCTCCCTGGTAGTAACAACCTGTTCAGCATGTCAATGTTCTTCTTAGGCCTCTAACGAGCCATCATTGGATCCAGGTGCGTTAAACCAGGGAGAGAACTAAAACATGTAGGATGCCGGGCCTCCAGGACCCACTTTGGACACCCCTGGTCTGAACTAAAATAAAACTAAAAGAATACTGATCAAAGTAAGAGACTGAGGAACACAAAATACTAAACAAACCTCAAAACAACTCAGGATTCAAATATAATTTCTGATTTATAATTTTTTCACTCATTATGGTGCCACCATCATGTTTTATAAAGGTTGTGTTGGTCTGTCGCATAAAATCTCAAAAAACTCCTGAAAATTCAGGGCTGTAACAAGACAAATTGGGGAAACATTCACTTACCCCATCATCACAAGATTTGATATTACTACCATTTTTCAAGCTTCAGCTGAAGAGTGACAGTTTCACATATTTTACATGTTGCAAAACTTTCATGATACTCTAACAATAGAAATCGATTTTCATGCAATACTATACTACATCATGGGAAAAAAATGTTAAACTCAGGAGAAGGTTTTTTTTTTTTTTCACATGTCTAGTATCCACATCATTCTTTCGGTTGGATGACTCACTCAAACAACCCTTTCTTCTATGTTGCTATGGTAACATGTTCACGTGTGATTACATATACATCCAAGGGACACTGTTGACTTCCAGTAGAGGAAGAGGGAGTGTAATCAGCATTCTGAGGAAAAGAGCTCTTTCCTGTAATTATCTCTAGTATTTTAGCCAGAGGTCTGATAAGACTGTTCTGTGTGAGCCCATGTGTCTGTTAGGGAGAGCAGGATTGGATGTTTAAACCACTGGGTAGTGAAGAGCAAAGTGTGTGACCTGTTTCCCAAAAAGACCACCACCAGAGATGAAGACCTCAGTGTAAACAGAAACACCAGCATGCAGTTAGTTTTTCTGATCGGCCATAAATGTGCAGTGAAAATGTGCAGGGTGAAACAGAAAGTCCCATGCCTCACTGACAGGGGGCAGTGCTGAGCCCCATAGTCACAGACAACAAGTGCTCTTCTTCTATGCATTGAAAAGACTGAAAACAATTGGAAAAGTAGAGAAAATCCAGTTAGAATATAACCATTCAAAGCCACTCTCCTCTTTGGCTTTTTAAAAATAAACAGAAAATGGGAGCCAAACAAGAACAATTTTTACAACAGAATGACAGAATGCTTAATGTTCAGCATGTCAACAATAAATTCAGATCATCCTTTATGTCATTCAACATAACTTGAGTTTGTGATCTCAGGGCCACTGTACAAGAGAGATGCACTGCTGAAGAAAACTACGATGCTCACGAGCTGAATAAACTGTAAAATAACCAGATGACAAAGGTCTTTCTCTGCCTCTCAGAAACCAAGTGCCTGACATTTCAAGTCACTTCAGTCCTTTTGATGTATCTGTAGGTGTGGAAATGAGAGGAAAAGCCCCAAACAGTAGGCTGTCCTTTCAATGGACTCAGTTCCTCCCTTTTTAGACCAAAAAGAAACTGTGTCTCCAGCCTAAGCTGCTTGTTTTAGGGCAATTATCACATTTTACGGGCAGAAGTACTGATTATTTGAAACACACATCATAATCAGCCTATCAATTATTTTTCAAAGCAGATCATTTGAAAGAACTCTGTCACATTAAAACAGCATGGCGATCAGGAAAGCATCAACGACATAAACACACCTGTAGGTTATGTTGTAGATGAACCCAACCTGTTTTCTAGATTTAAAAAGACTTTTTATAACATAATTATATCGCTTGATAAGTGGTGACAGGGAGAGAGAAAACCACCTAAACAGGAAATGCAGCTTTGTTTTTCTGTGTCTGAGCCAAGTGAACAAGACAGTGGTTAACTGCAGTTGCAGTTTGAGTACATGTCAGGATTCTTCCCAGCCATCAATCACTAACTTTACCTGGAAATGACTTTTCCAGGTAATGTCAGTCAACATTAACCAAACCCCAAGTAAAACGTGTTGGAGATCAGAAAAAGCGACAGGCTGCTTAAGTTTCCTACAGGCAACCAGAAACTTTCCTAAGATGTTTTACTTGAAGTTTTTACTCTGACATTATTTCTTACTCCATTATTTGCTCAGTTTTGACACAGTTTGCTGTGTGCTGCTTCATTTTAACAGCCTGGTTTCCTCCCAAACCCTTTCAAGTACTCTGGGTTTTATTTCTTGTGAATTTCTCGCCATTTGAAGCAGTCTTGTTTGTAAATTAACACCAGCCAGACAGTTCAGTCAGTGTGCTGCTCAGTCTCTTATTTAGCACACCTAAAGGGATGCAGCCTAATTTAAGCTTGGATGAAACTGCCTCAGCAGATGTGCCTTTGTATTTCTGTGCTCAGAGCAACGCTGACATGTCATGTCTTGCTTTGTAAACTCTGCAGTAGTTATGTGTTTGACTAACCAGTGGATGGTTGAGTTAGCAGCAATGCTGCTAGTTTTAGACTTATTATGGATATTTGAATATGGTCAGGTTCCGTGACAGCTGGGTGAAGCGCTGGTTCTGTACTGCTCACCCTGCTGCTGTCTCTGTCCATGTATGGCTGCAAGTCTACAGACACTTGAGCTTTGATGAACGACTTAAACACTGAGAGCAGTGACATCAGCCAGAGGGTAACAGAAGAGACCAAGTCCACTGACAGAGGAGCCAAAGCCAGGGAAGGATAAGACATAAAATAAAATATTAAGGAGAGCTGAAAAGATTGTAAACTATCTGATCATAGTGTAACACAGGCAGTTTATATATATATATATATATATATATAAAATCTAATTCTCATATGAGAATTTAAGGATTTCTCAAACATATACCTGAAAGAATCAGGGCAACATTTCAGGTATATTTATAACATTATGACATGAAGTACAACTAAAATAAAGTTGATTTTGCATAACTAAGCCCCTTTGGCTTCCAAATAATCGTTCATAAGGAACGATTATAGGGTTATGATTATATAGGTGGAGGAGAGCAGCCAAAAATGTAACTCAAGAAGGAGTAGCACTTCAACACATTTTTGCTCAAGTACATCTAAGAAGTATCTGTCTAATAAATGACTCAAGTAGGAGTGAAAAAGTATTTCATGAAAATACTACTTACATACTGAGTAATTAATCAGATCATCTGACTTAATATTTTAAAATAAAGTACAAATTCTGGTCATATAAAGACATAAAAAAAGGCATAAAATGACATTATTACAAAATGACAGAAGAATCTTGCTTTTAATTCATTGTTATGAACACCAAAAGGAACATAACAGAAAATATAATTAAACATGGAACATTATTATATTTTGAGTTGCTTTTCTTTGAAAGAGTTAGTCACCTTCCAGATATTAGCCATAGGAAACCCGTCATCATTCAGACAGAGCGACCCCTACTGAGCGACAGCAGAGACAAAACTGACTGTGTGCAAACAACAATAGCAAAACTAAAGCAGAGAAATAAAGAAGAGAAGAAACAAGCCCTGAGTGTTTCCTCATCTTATCAAATTAACCTTTAACACAAATATAGGGAGACGTGAGTGGATCACAAAATCTCACATAAAGACAAATTACTATCACTGTCAACGAACTGCTGTTCAACATTTCTATGTGGTTTGCAAATTAAACATCAATGTTTTCCAGAAGCTACATAAAAGGGTTTGGTGAATCAACTGGATATAAATATTTGACTAAAGAGCCTGATGCACTCTAAAAATAAATTAATTGAACCAACTTAATTTAATTGCTTCAATTGGTAACAAGCAATTCAATTAAGTTTAACCAATTCAACATGTTGTGGTCATCAAACTCGGTTTGTTAATTTTTTTAACAAATTTATTAGGTATGTTTAAGATGACAGATTTGGGTCAGTCTTACTCAAATCATTTAGTTTACTTTAAATAAAGAAGTAAATTAATAAAGGATCTCTTTTTTCAAAGGGTTTTTGGCTGAGGCAGCCTTTGTTTGAGCATAGTTATTCAGGAAAGTGGTTAATGACAGAGAGGAAGACCTGCGGCTAAGGTCATCAGGTTGGGCATCGAACCTGCGAAGGCTGCGTCGGGGACGGGGTCCTCCTTATGTGGATTGTGCTCTACGCCCTGGTTGGTACAGAATCTGTCTCTGCTAAGCTTGAGTCATGGTGTCAGACGTGGGATACAGATACGGTATTGAACTTAATTCTTTCAAGTGAAGTCAAAATAAAAAGGTCATTTAAGGAAAAGATTTGTTACTTTTAAGTTAGAGTGTATTTAGAGGACACTGTAAAAAGAGTATTAGGCTCCAAACTAAGAAGTTATAAAATATTTAGTTTGAGTTGACTTTCTGTAGAATTAAGTCAAAGAGATTTGAAATGTTTATTAGAACAAAATAAATGATTTGAGTAAGAGTGACTTAAATTTGTCATGTTAACCCCCCCTATGAATTAAATTATAAAAACTTAGCAAATTGAGATGGAAGGACTTAATGAATCGAGTTGGATGATCATAATAAATTGAGTTGGTCAGACATAGGATACGAAACTGGCATTTAACTCAATTGTTTTAAGTAAAGTCAAAGTGAAAAGTTCCTCTAGGTTAAAGATTTGTAAGTTTTGAGTTAAATGAACACAAAAAAGTAAGTTGCCATAGCAAAAGCAAAAGAATTAAGTGAAATTAATGTAAATAAATCCATAAGATGAACTGCAGCCCAAATACACTTTTTAGAGTGTATTGGAACTACTTACTCAGCTTGAGACATACAAGCACATTCACACACCCACACACACTCTTCTTAAGGTAGCATTTTTACTAAACTGATGTTCACACTGAAAACAGATTAAGCTCGTCCTTGTCTTTGTTCTCGTCCTTGTGTGCTCTGTGCAGAGTCACGAGCTGCCACAGCCAATGAAGAGGGAGGAGGAGGGGTCTGCGTCTTCTCAGGCCAGAAACGTCGTGCTGTATTACCTCACACGACTTTAATGCAGTCACACTGGTGCATTTCACCACACTGGTGCTTCTCTGGTACTGAAGATGTAACTAACTCTGAGCAACAAGCCAAGGGCAGACCTGGTTAATGAGGTAGAGTCTGAGCTAGTCTGATTTAGCCTGATTTAGCATTCTGTCTGGAGGGAAAGAGAACACCCTTCTCCTGTTTTCTGTGTGCAGATGATGTAACAGCTTGACATGATTACTCTTAACTGACTGATGCATTATCAGCATAGCAGAGTATTTGGCAAAAAAACACACTGAGCTATACAGATAGGAAAAATACTGGAATTGTGTCAAGTTGGGGTTTTAAAAAGCACTTAGAGGCTGACAGGTAAACCTTCAGATTCAGATCTCAACCTGTGTTTTTACACAAGACTGCAGCCTTATAAAGTGAAAGCCTAGAAGATGAGCTGCAAGAACAAAATGACTGCAACTGTGTGTGCATCTGCACCAAGCAGTCAGAGTTGTGAATTGTAATCTGTCAAAATGATGGACAGCCTTCAGATCTTTCCATCATTTAAAAAAAATGGTAAAATACTCAAAATATTCTGCTAACAAAACCCCTGCTTTTCGATCTCATTTAATAACTGCTTATTGGAAGTAAAGTCAAGAAAGAGACCTTTTCTCCATGGCTAATGGAGACATGAGTTTTTTAATGCGACTTGCACTTCAACTAAATCTCTGGAGATTTTAAGTCTGGGATGGCTTTCTGGAAAGAAATACACCGGGTTTGGTTTGGTGTGAAGCAAATGATTAATATAGGAAATGAACTCATGGCCATTGTCAAAGATGGTGGAAGATTTGTGATGCTGTGGAGTTTTTCTCTTCCAAAGGTCTGATTAAGATTGTTAGTTTTCAACATAATGTCAAAAAAATGTACACAAACATTTCCAAGTAAGGCTAACCAAACTGACATAGTGAAAACCATCAAACCAACTTGAACTTCACACGCTGTGGTCCATGGTGTCAAGTAGGACTATTGTAAAGGATCATTTTAGTAAATCTAGTAATCTACAAACTATTCTGACGATTAATTGAATAACTGAACATAACAGATAACAGCAGTATTAACATTGGCCCAAATTTTCTTATCTGTGCATCTCTAACAATTACTTTTCTATAGCTCAGAAAATTAACATGTAAAAAAACTATTTTTTTAATTTCATTCTCGACAAAAATTGCACAAAGACTCTGATAAAAAGAGAAACCTCCAGTTTTTAGTTTCTATGTTCATCTTCAATCCAGGAAAGCCCTCAACCACCAAATTCTGAAAAACAACAACAAACATCCTGGAACTCTCTTTATTTGCCGTTTCAGTCTTCAGATTTAAATGCAAATGTAGCATGGAAACCATCAACTGTCATTGAGCTGGAGGTTTCTGTACAATAATGGGCAAATGTTCTGATCAAGAGGTAAGAGTCTTATCAGTGCGTATGGAAAATATTTATTCTAAGTGATTAAAGCCAAAGACACTCCAAGTACTGAACCTGAGTTCTCGGCCCTCCGTCTTGGGAGGAAGTGTTGCCAAGCCTCAACTTCACAGTTGCTGTCTGCTCAGTGAGGCCAGTTGGTGTTCCAGTGATCCCTCTATCTGGTTTCAGAAAAAAAATGGTGGCCTTCTAACAAACTAATCTTGCTCTAAAGATTTAATTGGTCTTGACCATGTTAGTAAAAAGATTAAGACAAACTAATTTAGTTAGATTAAATTGGATGTGAACACAGATTAAAAGTGAATAAATACAATAATTATAACAAATTTTTTTAACCAAAGCTGGTTGAATTCAAGTTGGCTCCTTCTGGTTCTGTGTTTCCCTCTCCTCTTCTTTTATCTGACTTAAAACTAACCAGCACTTAGTCACCAAATAGCGACGTCATCAAGAGAAAAAATACATGGGTTTATCTTCAGTTGCATTGATTACTGCAACAGGTCTTCACGGGTCTGTCTAAAGAATCAACCCTCCAGCTGAGGGTGAACCAGAAAGCTGCTGGAGTTCTGACTAAAACCAGGAAGCTATAGCACATCACCCAGTTCTACAGTCCTTCACTGAGAAAAGAGACTTTAAAATACTGTTAGTTTATAAATCAGTGAACGGTTTAGCACCACAATACATTAAAGATCTGCTGTTGCTGTATCAACCGTCTAGACCCCTCAGGTCTTCTGGTTCTGCTCTCCATCCAGAACCAGAACCAACCATGGAGAAGCAGCATTCAGCTTCTATGCACCACAAATTTGGAATAAACTTCCAAAAAACTGTAAAACAGTCGAAACATTGAGCTCCTTTAAATCAAGGCTAAAAACCCAACTGTTCAGAGTTGCCTTTGAAACGTAATCAATAAAACATTAATCAACATTCTGATGTGTAACGATGACACTTGACAAAATGTCATGCTTCATCTGTTGACCTTGTGTTCTATGACTTTGTATTTTTGTCTTTTTATGAAGTGAAGCACTTTGAACGGCCTGGTTGCTTAAATGTGCTATACAAATAAACTTGATTGATTGATGTGCTTAGTGCATGCTATTACACCAGGGCAAGACAAGGTTTTTTATTATTTCCAAAATCCATTAACATTTTCAGATCAGAAAACCCAGAGAGGAACAAGAGTACTAAACTGTGTATTTAGTTTAACAGTTATTACATTCTAAACAGCACAATAAGATCATGTATTCATCAGGTAGCAGCTGCTAGAATCTTTCAAAACCATGAAGAATATCAAACTAAAATCTAAAAACATGAGTTGTACTTTTTAATCTGTTACAGCAGTGCTGCCAACAGTCACCTGTTTGAATGGAAGCTAATTGGTCCTTTGCCAACTAACACCTCAGACAAAGAAAACCTCCTCTGTTGCTGCTGTTAATCTCATAGGAGTGCATCAGCTCCTGGCTCACAGCAGTCTTCAGAGGATACTTGGCAGAGAGGAGATCCAACTGAGCCAATCCTGTCTTTATACACCCCAAACATTCAGAAACACACACACACACACACACACACACACACACACACACACACACACACACACACACACACACAACAAAGCATTGCCTGCTGCACAAAACAGCTAATGCATTCAGGTTTTGCAGTGTGTGCAGCCAATGCACAGCACCACTACACTGACTAACTCAGAGATGAACGTGAGCAAAGTGAGAACACAGGCTGCATGTGGGAACTCTCCTCTCTCTCATAAACCCCATCACTCACAAAACACTAAAAAAGGTCACTACATTCTTATAATAAATTAAAATATTGTATTGTGAATTCAAGAAAACGTTCAAAAAAGGTAAGAAAAGATCAAAAGTACAAACTGAATAGAATTCGACTGGTTTTGATAAATACATCCCTCTTTCCATCCATTGGAGCATTCAGGGTGATGTGTAGTATCATTTCTTCATCACACCTATTGGCTCAACAAGGTTCACCGTCTGAGAAGAGTTCTATCATGTATTTGCTGCGTTCCCTACATGGCTTACATCAAACTGCAAACAGAATTTCTTGTGCATTGTTTTTTGGTCTACAAGGCTGTTCAAGAACGGCCACACAGACCAGATCTATGGAGAGTCTCACTACTCTCCAAGAGAACAGAACAGCTGTTCTGTCAAGAGATTTTTCCAACCAAGCAGTGCATCTCTGCAGCTTCTCCAGAGTTACCATATATCTCTTGACAAGAGCAAATATTCCTACCACAGTCTAGTTTAGTCCTTGTGGCTCACAGCAATGTGCAACATTCCCAGGAGGGGACACAGTCTGAGCAACCATATAAACCACACCAGGTCTGTCTCATTAGGTTTGTTTGTTTTGTTTTTTAATGGTTCTATTGAGCCACATTTCAAAAGCCTCACTTTCATTGATTCATCTTCAGTATATTTTTATTCATGATTACTTTTGTTTCATTTTATTTCAGTGACCACGGTGGGTTTTTTGATCATTAACAGTGGTGTACTGACAATTTTGTCCACGTGTGAATGTCAGCACAATTCATATTTGAAGAACGTATCAAAGGTTTCTTGAATTTCTATAAAAGAATATTCATTGAGAATCATTTTTAACCACAGTAATGTTAATGACAGTAATGTTTAACGTGACGGGACCCATCTGTGGTTTGGTATTCATGGACAGTGATGAGCAGTAGCATGTTAGAAGTAGTGCATTACTGTAGTTCCATTATTTTTCTCCACAAGTAAAATAATGGATTGCAATTGCAAAAAAGTAATTAGATTACCGTTACTTCCCCACAAGCATTACGAAATCATGATTTTCTGATAACAGACAGGTGTGTAGATGAACCACAGATCTAGATAGATAGATAGATAGATAGATAGATAGATTCAGTTCAGAGAAATGCATTTCATAACAGTTTTGGTGATGCAATATGCATAAATGTAAAGGGACAAAAAAGTTTTAAAAACAGCTTCATTTGATTAAATTTTATATATGCAGAATGTGTAGAATTAGGCTGAAAGGTATATATTTTCAGGTTGCGCAGTGTTTTTTCAAGTAACTAATTACTTTTGAAAATAAGAAATCAGTAAAGTAACGGGATTACTTTTTTAGGAAGTAATTAGTAACTAATTACTATTTCCAAGTAACTTGACTGATGCTCTTCACGGATTCATCTTTTTGAAAGTATTTCTGTGGAACTTAACTCCATTTTTTTCATGGAAAATTAGCCTATTTGCAGATGTTTTCATAGAACATAGTTAAAATATTCGACAGAAAATGCAGCCAGGGAAGCTGATATACACAATGCACAACAATATTTAACACACAGGCTGGTGTTTGCAAAGCAGCAAGTCCAAGAACGGCATTTTTTTTAAGCACTTGTTGGCTGTAAGAACTCTAAGAATGAAGGAAAAAAATGAATGCTAGCTTTTGTGGTAGAGCCAAGTATGTTTCCACTTTACATATTAATAGAAATGAATGCAGACTTGGTGTATAACCTATAACAACAGGCA
The DNA here is from genome assembly GCF_001443285.1 of Poecilia latipinna. NCBI lineage: Eukaryota > Metazoa > Chordata > Actinopteri > Cyprinodontiformes > Poeciliidae > Poecilia > Poecilia latipinna. The sequence continues at coordinate 64,582 of NW_015115505.1, forward strand.
GTTATAAGCGCTTTTACAGGTAGTCTGAAGTATTTGCAGGTAGTTATGGTCCTCAACCAAACCAAATATCAAGTGGAGGTCAGTTTGTTTACACATAACACAAAACAACCAGATGTAAAATATGTTAAGTGAAACACACTGATGGTCAATTTTAGTGTCCATAAGTAAAAACTGAATCATCTATAGAAACTGCTAATGCTTGTCTTAGAACTGCCCACTCACAGATTTAACATGTCACACAAAGTCGTCAGTGCAGGTGTTTATTCAGTTCACATGAACAATATGCCCACTCAGAGATTTACCAGGCCATGTCAACTCATCAGTAAAGATCTTACTCTCAGTGCTCAAACACCCACGCTGAAGCCAGCCTGAGAGGAATACGTTACAGCAATCAGACATAAAGGAGCATGGAGGAGGAGGATTAAGAAATGTGTAAAGGGACGGATTACAATGGAGAGAGGGATTCACAGAGTGATGACAGGAGGAGATAGAGGAGGAGAGAAAGAGAGAGAGAGAGACTGCTGGCACTAAGCTGACAGAGAAGAACATTATCTTGCTGTTCCACAGGCACATTTTTACCACTAAGCCCAGAAGCTCTTCTTTCCAACCAGAATCCCTTTTCTTCACTTCCATTATTTCTCCTCCTCCTGATGATAAATCCCCAGCTTTCTTTCTCTAAATTTATTCACTGAACATATTTCCCTCCATAATTGTCCATGGTTAGGCGTAACGTGTCTGGATATCATGATGTCTTTTTAGCAAACTGAACAGAACATGTGATGATGAAGCCAGAAACGGTGCATTATGTCTGAGTTGTAGTTTTATGCCTATATAACATTAGCTTGCTGTGATGTGTATGTTGTTGGCCTTTATTTGACTGGTTAGACAGAAAAGTAGGTAATGAGAGAGAGGGAAGGCATGCGGAAAAGATCATCAGGCTGGTACTCAAACCTGCGACAGCTGCGTTGAGGACTAAGGCCTCCTTAGTTGGGTTGTGCTTTATCACTGCAGCACCACAGGACTCAGCTTTATCTTTTCAATAACATTTATGTGTGAATATTGGAGCATATCTTTTGATTGCAATACCTAAAACCAAAGGTTGCCCATTTAAAGGGGTGGTGTTGTATAAAATTGACTTTTTTGAGCTTTATATCATGATATAAATTTATTCCATCATTAAGAATATGCCTGGAGTGTTGCCTTGATTCTGTCATGCAAGATTGAGAAACTCTTTAATCTCCCATTCAGGTTGTCTAAACGCTGCTCTCACCAAGAACTGTTTTTTTTTTTTTTCCCAGCTCCTCCTCAGGACTGGAGTCTCCACGCCGGGCTTCACCTCACAGAGCAGTCCTCCTGCGTGACTCCCCCACTCGGTTCCTTCTGACTAGTGGCAGCAACAATCAGGAAACACCTGGTGGAAGTGAGTCTCTGCTAAGCTCATTTCTCAGTGCAACACGCTGAACTATTTAAAGTGGCTTAATGGAGAAATGCTGTTGTGATGACATTCTGAAGGTATAGTTTCAGAAAAAAGAGGAGCTTCATAAAGAGACAAAGTCCCAATTTCAAGACATTACATTGCAAAGTCAAATTTCTTTCAAGTCATGTTTGATATATACAGCATTGCTGTAACAACTGAAGGCATCAGTGTTGCAAAATAATACAGTGTGCTTGGAAAATAGATAATATAAATACATAATTACCCTTTAAGAAAATAAAGTGTAATAATTAAGATAGATTTATAATCAACTAAATTCAATTATTTTCATTGTTTGGGATGGAACAGCTCTTCCTGCTGTCACACACCAGACAAGTTGAATGGCAACCGTTACTCTGTTCATTCTAGAAGTCCGTTTACATATAAATCATTGGACAGTTTAGCTCGTCATTTCTAATTAAAATGATTTATATTAGCCTGACTCTTTAGTTAACTCAGTGCTCACATTTAGTAAACTTTATCTGTCGGTTTGTTATAGTTTTGTTAATATGCAACCAGTTTCCTTTGGAGCTGCTGCTGGTGTCTCACACAGAACAGCTCCAGCTGCTTTGTTCTCTTTATCTGGCTGGCATAACACCATCTGTTCACCAGAGGAAGGGGAAAATAGGTTGTTTATTTAGTTTTTCTTCTCTTTTGGCAGTGAGTTCTATTGCAATAGTATTTGTTGTATTTAAAAATTACTTATAGTATTACTTTGACTTTGTTAAGGTTTGTATGTTCACCCCTTGTGTGTCAGCAGTGTTCTAATCAGTCACTATTTAAGTTTCCTTCATGTCTTGTGAGGTCAGAATTGTGCTTGAGCTCTTTTGTTACTACATGTGTTGAAGTTTGTTATGTTGACCTCTGTTTGGGACAAATTCATCATTTTTGATGTTTCAAATATTTAATGAAACAGTTATACAATAATCGTCACATAAAGTCTTCTAGTAACATAATTACAAAGTAATAATTTTACCTTTCCTGTCAACGTAGCATTTTTTAACCCTGCGAAGGTAACAGTTAGGTGCCATAAAATGGCACCGTGTGCCTGGAGAATACATAATACCCCCTTTAATGCACCTTTTTCTGACCCTAAAATGATGCTCAAACACATTAGAATTATCCAAATGAAAATTTTGAAAATTTTCATTTGGACAGTTAACAGTTATCCTCAGAAATAACAGAGTTTTTCATCCTTCAAAAAGCCAGTTTCAGCTGCCATATTTTGCTTTAATACTACAATCATAAACAGAACATAAGCCCCCAGCTGACTTCAGAGCACTAGTTAATCTCAAAAATCCTATTCATGTTGTCCTCTGTGTTTGTTTCAAAAACACACACAATAAAGTGGAGGGTCAGGTTGAGCTCAGCTGGTAAAACCCTGATTGTAGACATCAGTGAAAGGGGCTTGGCAGCTTTCACACAAACTGGGTTCATGTTCTCGTCATCACAGTGATCCTGTGTAGCTTCACTGGAAAACCTTTTCATCCTAATCTGGCTCTGCTGGGACACTTTTCATCAAGGAGACAGAGGCAAGTGGCTCGATTCACTCATCTAAACTCAGCAATTATTAGTAGCATCTATTTTAGTACAAAAAAAGCAGCCTTATGCACACCCTTCAAATAAAGAGTTAGTTTAGTTTTTAACATTTACCTCATAAACTGTTTACATGACTAAACAGTGAAGGTAAGAGTTATTCTACTAATGTCAGAATATTGTTGGTGTGACTTCAACCTTTTAAAACTTGAAGAAAAAAATAGAACATAGCAGTATAATTGTAAATTAAAAACTACAATCCAATGACCCAACAGCAAGTAATGGTTCTCCAGCACAGATGTCAAGTTACTGGGAGTAATGGCAGCATCACCTAATATTGTTTTGTTGATATATTCAAAAAGCCTGTCACTGAACTTTTCCTTATGACCTGCTCACCATCACCTGCCTGAGGTTTGTCTGGCGTAGAGAGATCATGACATGATAAAACTCATTCTGGTAAGTGCTGTTCTATGGTTTTGCCTTTTGGTAACAAAAACTAATATATTGTAATTTTAAAAGAAACTAGTAAATTCCTAAAAAAATTTAAATGGGGCCTACAGAAGCGTGCCCATCACTTTGGACTTAGCATTTTAGCCACAGCTCACAAATCCATGCAGGGCTGACATGCTTGACCAGCAGCACACAATTACAAAAACGTTTGCCAGGTCCGTTACCATATGATACACCATTTCACTACAATTACTGAACCCCAAGCACAGAGAAACTCAGCCCGACGACTATAAGCTTCGCACATGTGATTCTCACTCACGGTCCAAAATAAAAACATGAAGACAGTGGGTAATTGTTTATTTCTAAAAAAAAAAAAAGAATGTTAAATTTTCATTCTGAGGATTTTAATTCACACTCAAAAATTCAGAGAAATAATTTTATGTAAGCAAAATATGAATAGTCACAGGAAATATGTAGTCTTCCCACAATGCATTGAGACCTGTCACTGCGCNCTGTACAGCTTATGTACTCACCAGCCAATTTAATAGGTACGCCTTGCTAGAACTGGGTTTGACCCCCTTTTGCCTTCAGAACTGCCTTAATCCTTCGAGACATACACTGTAAAAAAAAAAAAAACGGCCTCAATTTACGGTAAAAAACTGGCAGCTGAGTTGCCAGAATTTTACCGTCTTTATACGGTAAAATTCTGGCAACCAAAACTGACAGTTTTTTACCGTATTTCCCAAATACGGTAAAATACCGTATTTCCTAAAATATTTTAAAAAAAAAAATTAAATGTTGTTTTGCCGTAGTAAATATGGTCATACTGCCTGAGGTATAAAATCTACATAAGTGAAAAACACGGCCAGACTGTATGATATATTGACATTTTATTGTAAAAAAACAAAACAAAAAAAAAAACAAAACAAAAAAAAAACCTTATGGTAAATTACTGGTCACTGTTCTTACCAGAATTTTACCATAAAAATTATAGTACAACACACAAGGAAGTGTAAATTGTCAGCATTTCTATACAGAAAGAGAACCGATTCTATTTTTTGTCCAGTCTCCTCACGGTATTACTGAGATCTGGAAAACAAAACAAACAAAAAAACAGCATGTGTCCACATAAGAGATAGCCTGTTGTAGAAGAAAAACCGGTGATAAAACGATTCTTGTTCTGGGTTGAGAGTCACTGAGTTCAGACTTTGCTCAGGATGGTTGTAGTCTTCCCAGTCACAGGTTGAAATTGAGACTCACATGTTGTCAATCGGGTGTTTCCTCTCTGCTGGAAGACAAACAAAGCAAAAGTTAGAAAGATGCACTACATGAACATCATATAAATGTACCATTCGCTTAAATGTTTGTTTCACCTTTGTTGACTTGCATATGGAGACTGGTACTTCAACCAGGCGGTGTGATCATTTCTGACTGAAAAGTCAGTAGTTCTTAAATCTTTGTTTGTTGACTACAGGTGTGATCCTCTCTGCAACCAGACAAAATACACAAACAAAAACCACAAATAAAAACATATATAACTGTTTTAGGCAATTTATGAAATAGATACTCACCATTTATCCGAGTTGCATGAAGCCCAATAAGTTGTCTTCAACCATTTATGTAAGATACAATTCCTGCAAGCTAGCAGAAACAAAGCTGTAAATGTGAACACGTTTCATAGAGGCAAACAAATAGATACACCTGAGACAATTTATGCTATGTTAGATTTTCTCAGTCACTTTTGGTGGATTTCTCAAGTCATTGTTGGCATTTACAAAACAGTAAACGCATTTCTCAAAACAATTTGTAGAAACAGCAAAAATAGCATTTGTTTGCTTGAAAAATCTTTAGTTCAGCTCTCAAAATTCTGTCAGTTAACATATCAGTGACTCAAAATAATAAGTTATAGTTTCTCTATGTACAGATGAGATGGTCAAATTGATTAGTCATGGGAAGAGGCTACAAAATTCACATTTACGCTTTTGCTGTAATGTTTTGATGGACCATGCCATGGTGATTCAGAAAGAAAAAGACAGAAATGCAGAGAACAAAAAAAAGGTAGCAAAGGAACCACAGGACAATCTCCTCATGGAAAGCTGTACAGTGCTGTAGAAATTACATAAATTACATTACATTTTAATTTCCATCATCATGCTGACAAAGGTTCCTGAGTGGGATTAAGGAATGAACAGTAGGGTGGGAGGACCTCCATCAGCATCGTGTTGTGAGTTGCAGCCATATCCTGATGTTGGACTGATGGAAACTGGCATTCAGAGCATTCAGAGCAGCCCCCTGCCCCCACCTTGGCTCTTCAGACCACCGATCTGTTATGCTAATTCCTGCATACAAGCCCCTGCTGATCAGAACAAAACCTACAGTGAAGCAGGTGAGAATGTGGACTGAGGGGGCCATGGAGGCACTTCAGGACTGTTTTGAGTGCTCTGACTGGGAGATGTTCAAGGCAGCAGCCACTTACAACGACCAGATCAACATCGATGAGTACGCCATGACTGTGTCAGCCTACATCAACAAGTGCACAGAGGACGTCAGCATCACTAAGAACATTATCACCCGGGCCAACCAAAAACCCTGGATAACTAAGGAGGTACGGGAAATGCTAAAAGCACGAAACTCAGCCTTCAAGTCTGGCGACAAGGAGGCACTGAGGACAGCGAGAGCCAACTTGAACCGTGCTATCAGGTTAGCAAAGCGAACCCACAGTCGAAAAATACAGGAGCTCTTCCACGTCACCAGCAACACCGGAAGTACTGTTTTTGTAAGGTGTACGGTACTGTAAATCTGCTGCACTGTACCTTAGGGTTTTGCTATTTACTCAAAATA
>NW_015115505.1:75595-81733 GCF_001443285.1 Poecilia latipinna
GTCAGTGACCCCTCACACCCCCACCATGGACTATTCTCCCTGATGCCCTCTGGAAAGAGGTTCCGCAGCATCCGGTGCAGGTCCACCAGGTTCCGAAACAGCTTTTTCCCACTTGCCATCAGACTACTGAACTCTAAACCGCACTGCACTTAAAATTTGGTCTCCACTTTATGCCTTGCACTTGTACAGAACCAAATAATTTCTATTTTACTGTCATTCCTGTACTTTATAGTTTATATTTATATTCATATTTTTATATTGTATTTTATTTTATTTTGGAGTAACCTCACAACATTGAAAGCTCAAAACACTGTCCTGAGCCGTATGCAACGAAATTTCGTTCTGTATACACTTTGTGCATGCAAAATGACAATAAAGTCAATAAACTAAATTAAACTAAACTGAAATAGATCACACTTTAATAAATATTTGTTGTATTTAACATATTTCAGGTAAGTACACATGTAATGAAATAGATCCAGTCCTAGAATTTTATGCAATTGAACATTACAAGTTATAAATGTTCTTATCATGTGAGGTAATATATTTTATGAACTTTAAAAAAAAATATTTTTTAAATATAAATTTGGTTAAAAAATAAAACAGGGGTCAAAATGGAATAAAAATATCCCTCATCTATATAGTTTAGTAGAATCATTTCACAGATTTTGAGTTAATAGGTCACATGACCTAGAAGCTATTGAAGAAAAATATTAAAAGCTAAAAATATATATAAAAAATTGTTCATATGTAATAAAGATGAGTGTGCCTCATTTATACAGTCTAGTAAAACGATTTCACACAGATTTTGAGTTCATGGGGTACACGATTTGGAAGCTATTGAAGAAAACATGTAATATTATTTAAAATATTGAATATGACTTAAACATTTTATAGAGGATAGTGTGCCTCGTTTAATAGCATGAATTACCACTTTTTTGTATTAGTTAGTCACAAGACAAAGCATTTATTTACAGGAGTGTTCGGAAATTGACGGTCCCTATGTGAACCTCCAAGCGCTTTTCAGGAGGCATCGGTAGAGAACAGCTGGCTGAAATTAGCGTTCATAAATCGGATCAACCTTGAGCTGAACGTCCCTTACTCTGCGGAGGGCAAATATCCAGTATCCAATTTGCAAAACAACTTCGCTGCGGTCGGTAATACAATGAAAACACCGGTGTTCTGACTAGTTTGTTTTGGTCTGTGGGCTGCAAACATGGCGCCGAGCAACATAAACGTCATACGCTGTGACGTCAGCTTTGGAACGTGATGTCACTGCTGTAGATGGAGGGACACCAGTGCCATCTTTGGGGTCCTCTTTCTGTTAAACATGACCGACAAAAACAACTGTCTCGCAGATTTTTTTAATCCAAGTTACTTAAAATAACTTAGCTATGGCACGAACTTGCTGCGTTATTGAATGAATGTCCGATCACACGACTGAAACGGTAAAAAGATGGAAAACGGACTTTCTTTTCACTATTTTCCTGCTTGGAAACAACGCATGGAGGCTAAGCTAACGGAGCTAATGAAAAGAAGACGAATGTCCTGGTACCAGCGGTGAGACGCTGATACCTTCTCCCACATCCCCAGATACCTACAAGTTTCCTCCAGACATTTCTATTCTGGTGAGTGTCTAAATTTGGTTTATTGGTGTTGTGTCATAATTTTTTGCTATGATTTTGTCCGAGTGTACACATGTTCAGTTTATGTTGAGTTCATTTAAGTAAGTGGGTCAACCTTGTTTAGGTCGGGCTTATATTGTTTGTTTATGTACTGTAGTCCGAGTTTTGTCAGTGGACATGGAGATTCTTACATTATTGTGAAGTAAACTAAGTTTTTTGTGTTATCAGATTTACAGTACTAATACTGATATGTGTTCTGATATGTCCTCTTAAAGGCAAACCGACGTATGAAATGGATGAGCTCAAACCATTTCAATAGAATATGGTCACTACCCATATTCCAGTGCTGAATATGGGTAGTGACCCATATTCAGCGCTGGAACCCAGTCAGGGCTGTGGCGAGGTAAACGCCACAGCGTCAAACCAACATGCGCGTTAATTAAAGAGGCGATACAGCAAGACCGTGGTGGATCAACAAGTTACTGAGACTGTTTTCATTATTTCCCCCAGAGAGGTCAATAATGAAAACAGAGTAGCGGAGGCAACAGAAGAGGAGCAAGTTGGAGAGGCTGAGGAGGAAACCCCAGGAGAGGAGCTCAGCAAGGCTGCAGACTCTGTAGAGGAACAGGAACCATTTGTGTTGAAATATGTGTACAACTGGAAGTGGCTGTTTTCTCTCATTTAATAATTTAATGGATTAAACATTCATGAATCGTTTGATTCAAGCACTTCAAGTTGCATGTAAACAGGTGAAGTAATGAATCATATTTTAAGTAAAAATTTGATATTTAAATATTTCAGGTAATAAACATACACGTAATGAAAGATTATATTTTTAAATAAATATTTTATTTGATTAAAGTAAACAATTATATAATCAGACATCTGTCAGGACACTGGGTTTTTGGGTTTGTTTTGCTTTTCATTTTATTTAGCTCATGTTTTAATTCACTTTAGATTAGCCCTTCATGGTCCTTTTGATATTATTAGAGGTATTTAGTGTAGTTAGAATTATATTATTGCTTTTCCTTGTTTGTCTGAGTCCATGTCAAGCCTTCTTTAATGACTATAGTTTAATTCTATTTTATCCCTCTAGTTTTTTCTTATTTCAGCCTCCCTGCAGGGTTTCTAGTAATGTTTATTTCTTAATTTGATCACCATAGGTTCAGTTATTGTTCCATGTCTGAGTCTGTACCCAGATAGCACAGAATGATTGAAACAACATTGAATCAATGTNAGTTTGATAAAGGAAAAGCCTCTCAGACTCTGAGCCCGACAACACCAAACAATTTTTTTTTTATTAGACAATTAATTTGATTTCACATAATTATCGTGGTAGAAGCCATTTGTTTGTTAAATACCTAATGAAACATATTTACCGTGTTTGATAGTTGTTGTAAATAACGTGATACAAAGAACGAGGTAATTAGTCCAAGTTTATCGTTTATTGAATGTTCAGAAACTACAGCGGCTGTAAAGAGCCACAGCAAAGGTAAAACAACCTGAACAGGTGATCAACTCAAAACCACTCGCACATTTTTACTCTCGTCTCTCTGTCAATTCAGCACACCTGTTGCCATGGCAACCTCATGCGCTCCGCAAGCCAACCAGAGATTACGTTAAAAACATAACATTCAGTCCGTTACAATATTAGATTTTCAGGCTTGATATTTATTTTGCGATCATTAATAAGCCTCTCATGAACACAGCGGTGACTGATTAGTTAATTTTAAACTCCTGCTCTGCTCGTTATTTTGGTAATGGAACCGAAACACACAGAATTGCACAACACCTTGTTGAAACAATAATCACTGAGATTATTATTGTTGTTGGGTCATTAAGTTGAAAAGTTTTTGTTGATTATTTTTGTTGTTGTTCTTTAATAAAGTTACGAACGTTTTAAGCGAGTCAGAGGAGGACGTGCTGGTCTCAGCGTCTTGGCGGCGTTCAGTTTGTCACCGAGATCGACTCAAAACCTTCCGTGATCGACATATTGCACCGTGATCGACATATTGCACCGCTGCTCTAGTAAAGCACGAACAGTTCAGAAACAATATGAAATGGGAAAAAAGTTATTTATTAACTGATAAAGTCGTGTTTTAGATTGTTCTTGAAAAACTAACCAGTCACGGCTGATTAGTGGGCGAACTCACGGCTGCAAAGGGAACCGTTGATTTTTTACAGCAGACAGCCGCTCCCATCTCTTGCAGGTACTGCGTACCCCCGCTAAATCTTTTAGGGGTACGAAGTACCCTGCCGTACCCCCTTACTTTCACCCCTGCACCCAACCATCTCTAGGGTTTATAGAGAACGGTCTGAAAAAGATCAAATATCCAGTGGGCAGTTCTGTGGGCGCAAATGCCTTGCTGATGCCAGAGGTCAGAAGAGAATGACCAGACTAGTTTGAGCTGATAGAATAGCGACAGTAACTCAAATAACCACTCATTACAACTGACGTATGCAGAATAGCATCTCTGAAAGTACAATTGAGGCGGATGGGCTACAGCTGCAAAAGGCTACAACTCGTACAGACTCACCAAAATTGGACAACAGAAGATTGGAAAAATGTTGCCTGGTCTGATGAGTCTTGATTTCTGCAGCGACATTTGGATGGTCAGAATTTGGTGTCAACAATATGAAAGCATGAATCCATCCTGCCTTGTATCAACAGTTCAGGCTGGTGGTGGAATGGTGTGGGGGATATTTTCATGGCACACTTTGGGCCCATCAGTACCAATTGAGCATTGTGTCAATGCCACAGCTTGATGCTGACCATGTCCATCCCTTTATGACCATAGATGGCTACTTTCAGCAGGATAACGCGCCATGTCATAAAAGCACGAATCATCTCAGACTGATTTCTTGAACGCGACAATGAGTTCACTGTACTTGAATGGCCTCCATCTGCACTAGATATCAATCCAATAGAGAACCTTTGCGATGTGGTGGAATGGAAGATTCGCATCATGGATATGCAGCCGACAAATCTGGAGCAACTGCATGATGCTATCATGTCAATATGGACATGATAGCATCCATACTCTCTGAGAAATGTTTCCAGTACCTTGTTGAATCTATGCCACAAAGGATTAAGGCAGTTCTGAAGGCAAAAGGGGGTAAAACCCAGTACTAGCAAGGTGTACCTAATAAAGTGGCTGGTGAGTGTATTTAGAATTCCATTGTGCTGTGTGTAAGAGGAATTGTGTGTGTATTCTCTAAATTGGTCCTGCTTTTGAACTGCTTTGAGATCACATATGTTGAGAATTTGTGATGCAGTTGAAACCCAAAGTTTAAATACACCAAATAAAAAAGACACATTCACCTTTTGTTCCCTCTGTCAGAAGTTAAATCAGACTAAACTTCTCTGGTCAGTCGGAAGTAACAAAATGAACAAAATTAATCATATTTGCTCAATGCCACAGTAATGAGCAAAAATGTCAGACATTTATTTATTAATCAGAAGTTTACATACAGAATAATTACAATCTCTTTAAACAATGAGGAAAAGCCCAGATAATGTAATGGCCTTGGAAACGTCTGGTTAACAAATGTAACTGGAGGGATTGTTTTTGGAAAACAGCTTTACTAGATCTAAATAACAAGTCTTAGTAAGTGGGAGCAGAGATAATTAATCAACAGAGCCCTTTATCAACTGGATACATGCAAATCTTTTGAACTTGAATTTAAAACGGACAATCATGTGGATGTGGATTCATCCACATGATTGTTTGTCAATGAAGACAATGATGTATCTTCATTCACATGATGAAGACACTTCATGTGGATGTGTCACAATTCATATCCAACTGTGACAACTTTAACATTGTCACAGTTGGATATGAACCATTGGTCTTATGCTCCAAGCCCAGCATCTCTCATGACTGCTGTGTCATGTAAAATGGAATTTGGCCTCCCTCTCATGGGAAATCCAGATTTAAAGAGCATGGTACTTAAAAATTGATCTTTTGAAATAATAACATGCTATGTAAAACTCTGAAATGTAATTAAGTAAAAGAAGATTGTGAAGCAGCATTATGTACTGGTAATTTTAACTGCAGTACAATTATGATCACGTTTGACGTATTTGTAATCAGAAAATAAGCAACTGCAATCAAAGGGTAATGTAGGTTGTTAATGTGCTAGTAACAGAGGAGAGTGTGCTCAATGATGGGGACAGGATGTATGTGAGTCGAGACAAAACAGGAACTAAGAAGGAACTAGAGCTGATCGCAGGGCCCTCAGGGAGAAGATGGCAGAGGAAAAGAATAGGAAAAAGAAAAGAAAAAAAAAGAATTCAAACTGCTGGGAGTGTGCAGGCTATGAAATGGAAGGTGACCTTTGAGCAGCCTGGGGTCAAGAGCAGTGCCTAGAACTCCATTAAAGACAGGCCCAGCTGGTTAAAGGTAAAATTCACCTCAATCTCCTTCTGCGCTGCCATTGGCCTTACCAGAGGTTCCCAAACTGTGGGGCGCGCAGGGGGGCGCGGAAAGCCGTCTGGATGAAAAAAAAAAAA
>NW_015115505.1:83148-91952 GCF_001443285.1 Poecilia latipinna
CTGAACCTCAGACACAACAAAATTCAGTCCATGACTGACGACTATAAGCTTCGCACATGTGGTTCTTACTCACAGTTTGAAATAAAAAAAATTAAATAAAGACAGTGGGTAATTGTTTATGTCTCAAAATTTTTCAACCTTCATACTAAGGATTTTAATTCACACTCAAAAATTCAGAGAAATAATTTTATGTAAGCAAAATATGAATAGTCACAGGAAATATGTATTCTTCCCACAATGCATTGTGAGACCTGTCTCTGTGTTTGTTTGTGAAACTATTCACTGCCTCTGTCTGGGACCCGTTGCTATGGTAATTAATTATCTGCACCTGGGCTGGCTCTCTCTGTCAGGCAGGATGCTGGTTTCTATACTTGTGAGACACCTAGCGTCGGTCTCAGGGCCCTGACAAAAAACCATAAGCCCTAGGAAAATTTTGAAAACATTTTACGGGAGCAGGCATGTGTATCTATATCATGACCAACTTTGAGATCAATAGGCTGATATTCGTGCCTGTGAGGGGGAGTTAAAAAGAGTTTTGGAGTCAGACCTCCACTGTGCTGTGTGTGTGTTTCAGAGAGAAATCTTAGTGATTCTGTGAGACACTCAGTCTAAACTTTTGTCGTTTTTCTCAATTTATGTCGTCATTTTATCTCAGAATCCCACTAAAAGTAATAGCTCCCTTCTCGGCATCGAGCCGCACGATTTGATACAACTTTTGTGGGTGGGCACGCAGCGGTACGAGCCGCATTAACGGTGATGGAAGAAAAATAAATAATCTATAATAATAATAAAGAGACATTCTATTAGGTGAAGAACAATAGGTGCCTGCCATGCAATGCATGGAGGCAGTGACAGTCACTGCTCTCCCTATGCATTGCTATGGGCAGGCCCCAATAAAGAGATAGCTTGTTGGGTGTAGAATAGTAGGTTCCTGCCATGCACTGCATAGCAGGCCCCAATTAGAAATCCACTTACTTAGACAACTTAAAAAGCTTGAAAATGGCTCATGATTCAACCATGATATTGTGCCAGAAAAATGAAACAGTTTCCACACACCCTATCTCAGAAGGAAGCAGCAGAAAGTAGACAAAACACAAATCTTTACACATAGCCATTAGTCATGCACCCATGGGGATGGGTGTAAATCTTCAGCAGTCGATGGGTAAGACACAGACACCCTGGATGAGTGCCATTCCAGAAACACAAGAACAGCCTTGTACGCACAGACACACACCCAAGAGCAGCTTAGAGAGGCTAATTAGTCTGACAAGTGTGTTTTGGACTCAGAGAACCCAAAGAAAACCTATGTTTACAGTGAGAAAACACACTGAAATGTCTTGGTCAGGCACAGTGAAGTTCTGCATGATTACTATGAACAATAGAAATGCACAACATACAAAATTATCACGCAATATTAATGCCTGAAACAGATTGCTGGGATGCAATATGTGGTTAAGTGCTAAAGTTTAAGTTCCATCAATGTAAACTCTGGTATCCATTATAATATCTGGCCACTTGCATGGACTTCACTGTTCTTTATACCTAGATCTAATACAGATGTTAAAAATATTTTGTCTGTATGTTGCATTATAAAGAGCTGTGCTGAAGAGCATATGTGCTCTGACTCGTGCACAGATTTCTCAACTTCAGTTGTGATGCTGAATAAACAGGTAGGTTTTAAACATTAAGACCTAGACAATTCAACTCTATATTTAAGTTATCGTCAGTTCCCCTGGTGAACTGGTTGCTATACCAACACTTCTGATAAGGAAGGGGATCACTGGAAATCTGTTGCACAACTTTCTTTGGTTTGCTTTGTTGTGCCACCTGTGGGAACACACTTCAGATTATGTAAATGTCTCCTTTCTGTTAGTAAAGCACAGCATTGGTCCATGGATAATGCTCAAACACAAGCACACATCCTAGGGAAACCTCAAACTTCGCAATGTCTCCTAAATCTCTTTAAAGTCAAGGACTTTATAAGGCGATTATCGCAAGAACACATCATTCTAACTATGTTAACTATTTACAAATAAAATCGGCTTGCATCCAACTTTGATGTCTGCAGTTGTCAGAGGTTTTATTTTTAGATTTTCAGCACAGTGTCTTTTGACCTCCGTTTCAAACCTGCTGAACTTTTGATTCCAGATATCTTAGTTTACCACTTGCCTAGATGCTGCAGCTACATCTTTTCCATCAATGTCCTGCTAATTTTGACTAAAATAGGAAGAAATTAGTGTATTTTATTTGTCCATTGCATGCTACATAAAAATTCTGATGTGTTTTTGTTTGCATTTGGGTTTTTTATGAAAACTTACATTTTAGGAAAACCTATCCTGGCGCCCTTGCTCATCATGGATTTCTTTGCGATTAAAATGATCAAGAGTTTGCTAAAGGAATGCTGTTGCTGTATTTTAAACGAAAAGGGATTATTTCTTATTTAATGTATTCAAATATTGTATAAAAGAGGCCTATGTGGTTAAATGGAAAATCTGCAGAATGTGTCAATTATTTTATCCAATTAATCAAATAGTCATCAGAATAACTGATAGTTTATGCATTTACTAAGATAATTGTTAGCTTCAATCCTAGATCATTCCCAGCAGAGATGTTATTTAAACAGCTGAAAATTGGAGGTTGCAGTGGTGCAGGGGTAAAGTATGCGACTCATGTATGTGGCTGTCACAGGTTCGAGTCCCGCCCCCTTGACCTTTCCTGGACAATCCGCTCCACTTTTTTGTGGCGCAAAATGAGTCGTCATGTGAAGTCAAGCAGCCAATGCAAACATATTTAAATCCTAAATGGTTCAGCTAATCATCTGTTTCCTGAAGTCTCTGCTCCAAGACTGACGAAACTCATGCAGACTTTGGGGAAAAAATCTAGTTAGTCTCCTCAGGTGAGATCCAAAAAAGTAAGCTTAGCCTAAAAGCACTGTATTTTGAAAGTTAGGATTTTAACTGGTAGAAAACCAGACAGTGAAACAGTTGTTGCCATACTTCATTGTTGGCTACATTCCTAATCAGTCAGTGTTGTGAACACAAAGCTGTGCAACAGGTTTTTAAAGATACCACGGCAGTTAGATTTGAGACGTGGCTCTGAAATAGATCAACAGATGACAGCAGGGGAGAAACGACTGAACACACAGTGAGGATAGTCTGGTCTTCAAGACGTTTCCTTCTCTTTATTTTCACTTTGGACATGAGCTTTTTAAAAACTGTGTGACACTGAACTGGCAACAATCCAAACATCTATATGCTGGTGCTCCTCTGTCAGGGCCAACTCAGTTTCCAAACCAAACAGTATTTCTCTTGGCAGTGTGATTTTTCTCTGAGTGACAAATAAAGCAAGAAAAGTTTGTCTTCCTAGTTTGTCACTATGAGTCAGAGAAGTGGTACAGGAATGATATGATCTGTCATTATTTTCTTGTTATTTCATGTTTAATTCAGCTTTTTTGTGTCAACATGTTTGACCCTGTTATTAAACTAACTGACAGAACGGACCTGAACAATCCTCAAGTTTACATCATAAATCACTAAAGGAAAGATGGGGACCCGAGTTTCATTTAAGTTTCAAACGACTGCAGACTTATCTGTTGGCCTAGAGACCTAAAACTTGACTCCGATTCAAGTCTCATAAAGAATTTTATTCCAAGAACTCTATCCTGTCAGGAAGCCTGTTAGATGACTAGGTGACAGACTGAAGGGCATAAAAATGACAGATGAATGGTACACATGTATTCTCTGTAATATTTCTCAACAATAAAAGTCAAAAAAGCCTACATTACTTAAATGTGGCAGCATGTCTTAACAGGCACAAGAAAATCCTCCCCTGTCTGAGCTAGGTCGGCTAATCAACTGATTTTGAGTGGAATCAGAACACAGTCGTAGCTTAGAGAGGAGCCCAAGTTACATATTAGACAGACCTCTTCCAACTGTTTTTAAATCTTTGCTCATGTCACATTTATTAACTATGGTTTTTGCTTCTTTTAGGTGTTGATTTCATGGTTGTTACTAAGTAAAATTGGATTGGATAACTAGGATGTATGTAATTGCATGTATGGGTGATAGGACTGAAACGACTATTTGTGAAGAGCCTCGAGATAACTTGTGAATTGACACTAAATAAATAAGTACAGTGATCCCTCATTTTTCGTGGGGGTTGCGTTCTGAAAATAACTCGTGATAAGTGAAATCCGCGAAGTAGTTACCTTTAATTTTTACGATTATTATACAGCATAATTAAATACTCTGCATTGAAACCAATGAACAAAACCTGTTTTCAGGTCTGCGGATGTGCGTGTGCATAAATCGGGCCTTAATGTGATCCGGAGTCATGTCATTACATATGTCGGGGCAGCTTGGAGGAGCGGGGCAGCTCCTCCCGAGATTCACAGCTGTATCTACGGCAGAGTGATGGATCTCGTCAACCGAGCCTCCGGTCGGGTTTTGCGCTGATTCTGGTCAGTTTTTTCCAGCAGACATTCAAAGTTTCAGATTTCATCTCCTGATTGGCCAAGCTGTATTACTTATATTTAAATACCGTAACACAGATAGAGAAGAACCGCAGAGACTGTTTAGCCAATCAGGACGCAGAACACAATGCACTGTGAAAAAAAAACTGCACAAAAAAAATTCCGCGAAGCAGCGAGACCGCGTAAGGTGAACCGCGTTATAGCGAGGGATCACTGTAAACTGAACTGAATGAGTCATGGAATAGGGATCTGTGTAATTGTTTTTCCAACCAAACCAATGTCTGGTCTCTACACAACACACCTGGTCAGTGAAAATCAGGACCTAGTTATCAGTAGCTATACAAAATGGAATGCACATTTCAGAGTTGGTGAGTTGATACAATCTATTGGGATTCCTTAAATATGAACCAATCCTGATGTAAAAGCATAACCACAGCACCAGACAAATATTGGAAAATGGCACCAAAGTGGGCAGTGCCAAAAGGGGCACAGCAAAAAATGGGAATATGATGATTTTAGCCCCCTCTAGTGACCTTTTTCCAGAAAAGCGTCTAGTGACAAGTCTACTAACTTACTTTTATATTATCGGAGACGTTGGGGACATTTGAAAGCACCAACTGATCTGCAGTACCTGTCCTGAGCAAACGGCAAGCACTGCCATGAAAACCAGCCTGTCATCCTGCAGCAGCAGAGCAGAGAGGACACCCATTCTACTCTGTGTCCACATTACAAATGAATCATACTGCACATGTGCAAAGCTGAAGAACGCAATGATTGCAATTCCAATTCCTGACTTGCCATGCAGGCCTGTCTGAGTGAGATGTTTTATACCGAAACGGCATAAAACTGTGACATGGACTTCAACCAGCTTGTACAGTTTGCAACCATAGGAAAATTTAAAACCAGTAGACACCCTTTAACCCCAAAAGGCCATCACTAAAATGTTTTTAGGCCCAATATTGAAAAATGAAACAAGTTTACATAAAAATATCACAATTTACACCATAACAAATAGGGGTGAGTAAAAACATCTATTAATCAATACATCACAATATTTTTTTTTCTAATTCAATATTGATTCAGGGAATTGATTAGATTCCCTGGTCAGTCGGTTCACACGATATTGTGAGAAACACTTTTGTTAGCCACACACACTTTCCATGGACATTTGAGATTTCACAGTTGATCATTTAATATTTAAAATTTTCACCCATTGTTTATATCCAGTTTTACAGCATCTGAAGTGTGACTCACATCTGTGATGTAACAGTCAAGGCAACCATCTCTTTAACAATCCACCAATCAGGCACTCTTCAATAAAAGCCACATGACACCCCGTCTGGAGACGGACAAAAGCACCTGAAGGATCTCTGACCAGCAGGAACAAGAAAAGATGAAGACTGAATTATAGGTTTTGGAGGAAACCAGGTGTGGCTCATCACCTTCTCTACAGTGAAGCATGGTGGTGGCAGCATCATGTTATAGGGATATTTTGTAACATCACCACAAACTGACTGCAGCAGTGACCAGAGACATGCTGAATGAAAACCTGCTGCAGAGTGTCTTGACCTCAGACTGGAGCGACGCTTCATTAGTTCAGCAGGACAACGACCCAAAGGAGAGGCTTCAGAACCTCTCTGTGGACATTCTGGAGTTCCAGTCTGAACTCTGGAAGGCCATGCCAGAGTTCAGACTGGAATCTGACTGAAAATCTCTGAAGACGGCTGACAGATGCCGTCCATCCAACCTGATGGACTTTACTAAACCTTCATGTGAAAAGGGACAAGATCCAGCTCATACATAAATGTTACTATTTGATGCACTGTACCAGATTATAGCATAAGCTAATTCACATCTCAGTCACTTAACATGGTGTAAAAATAGATATACAAAAATAGATGTACAATACATTAGTACTTTCCAGGTGCACTGTATAATGAATTATATGGAAGTAAAAAAGGTCAAATCAATGTAGCTGGATGGCTAACGTTTATGAGAACATATTGGTCAAGGTCCAATGTATTTATAAAGCATGTTACATTCTAAAACAGCTCCTGTATAGACAGTAGCTGCTGCATAACTATAGATTAATTGTGCAGATGCATTTTTGGGAAGTATATTGTGACATAGAGAAAAAAATCATATGCAGAAATATTTAGAATGTGGGAAGCATTTGAAAGTCGCAGACTTTCAGCCTATATGAAGGTTGGCGTTCATATAGGCTGAAATACATAATGAATACCCTGATAGAGTCAAATAGAATTATGATTTAATAAGCATTGGCTTCTTCCTATGTTTCAAACTGAATAAATGTTTTTATTTTGATGTTTGATTATCCTTCCCATTTTTATTTTTGTATTTTTTTATTTCTCTGCTGACACTCATGATTAAAATAAATATTTCACCACCATAATCAACAACCCTGAAATCTGAAAGGGGTTTATGGTTTGCTGTGTATTCTGACACTTTTCTTTGAAAATGACAACTTATTCAGTCACAGAAACCTGTCTAACTGGAGCACACAGGCCAACCTTCATACCAGACACGCACTTATCAGTCTTGGTGACCTACGACCCTGCGGCTGATTTACCAATGTTTTTTCCTCAGATTATTGCAGATGAACACCCAACAAGCTGCAATTTTGCAGAAGTTTCTGACCCAGTCAAAATCCTTAAACTGTCCATTCCTCATCCTTCTAACACATCAACTTTGAAGACAAAATGTTCACTTCATGACAAACATATCCCACCTGGTTGAAAGATCAAAGGTCAATAACAATGTCAACCTGATGGACAGTGTCACATCTAAACTCAGCAGAATCCATTTCAAGTGGTTTGCACTGATCTAGACACTGTCGCAGACTTCCAAGTAACAAAACCTAAATTTCCCAAGAAAGGCCATGAGCAGCAACAAGTGGCTTGTTTGGCTGTTTGAAAAAATTTAAGTAGCTTATTTCTTGCAAAAATATGGAAGAAACTATATCTAAAGATCTTTGAAGCTGACTTAATCTAATGCTTCTAATTCAAAAAATGGTCAATAAATCATTTTACTAAAAGCTCACATAGTCACACCGGACATTTGACAAACAAAAGACTTCCACCACGCCTCCTGGTGTGTTCTTAATCTTTTAAATTAATTCAAATGCAAAACTACTTTATTAATCCCAAAGGGAAATTAAATGGGAGGTGGGCCTAAAAGTTACCAAAGTAATTGAAACATTTCCAAATATGAAAGTTAATTACAGATTTTAGATTCAATCAAACTTAAGTATATTTTAACTGTCAAACACACAAAATGGTTCAGCGCTCACTGCTTTTCCATCTGAATGGATCGTGCAAAGGAAAAGTTCACTGGTTGCTAGGCAACAGCAGAAGTAAGTAAGGTGCAAGATTGCAGGATCAGATTTTCATCATGTTAGAAAAGTATTACTACAGCCGAACGGAGGACCTCAAGCTAATGGTGAAGTTCAAATATCTCCATGCCACAACAAAACCAGGAACCAGCTTTTTGAGTTATTTACAGATTCCTAAAGTGTGGATTCTAAGCTTTCCAAAGATAAATACATTTTAAAAAATGATTACATGGCCGTTAGGCACTCTGCAAACAAGAATAAAGAGAAAACAGATCTCAAAGTTTCAAAACTATTGTTGTCCCCAAACCTGATCAGCTGCCTGGGTGTTACAGGGTGTGTCTATTCAATTGATGCATTTCTGGTTTTAATGGTAAGTTGGGATTCTCATGATATTTAGGCTGCCACTGTTGGATGGTGAGTGAAATATAGATGAAGTAATGGCAACAAAGTAAACTACAGTGAAACAAACTAGAGGGAAGATGGTGGATCTTACCATGTGTCGCTTGCAATCCCAATATGCACACTAGTAGTAATTTAGAAATATTTTAATGTATTCATGCTGAAACCATGAAATCAAATTTAACAGCATTGATATTCTTAACAAACAAACGTTACATTTCTATCTATCTGTGGTTTGTGTTAAAGCGTTACCATTTACGGGACCCTGAAGGTTTGAGGGCCTTAAGCAGCTGCTTAGCCTTGGGCCGGCTCTAAAAGTGATCAGCATCACATTGTGTTTTTAGATCCACTAACTGATGGCTTCATTTGGATTTAACAAAAGTGCAAATAATTGATATTTATTTTAATTGTATTTTTTGATTTGTTGTTTTAAGACTCAGTTGTGGGTTTTTATGTATTGTCAGTAATGTCTTCCGTAATATTTAATATCTTTTAATACAAAAACACAGTGGACCACCTCGGTGCCCCGACCACCAGGCTGAGCAAGTTTTCTGGGGGAAACCCTGCAGTCAGTAACTTTTG
>NW_015115505.1:93318-94797 GCF_001443285.1 Poecilia latipinna
CAGGCCTTTAAAATTGTGATGTTTTTTATGGATCAAATAGACTCAAAAAAATGTAACAGCAGCTACGCAGGGGGACCCAAACAAATTTTTTGTCAGGGGCCCAAGATTCCTGCCCATGGGCTGGAGATGTCTTGACTGAGTGACAGTATGGAAGTACTTAGCAACAACAATAAAGGCTGAGGTTTACCTCATCAGAGAGGATAGAGCACTATTATATGTCATATTCACCATTTTGGTCTTGAATTTGAAAGCAATCATCCATAATAATAATCATATTAATTTTGATAATAATATTAATTTTGACATTAATAATCAATTACCTCTCTAACTGAACTAATTTAACACACCCCTTTCAGTAAGTGATTCAGTTTCACAGAATCAGCATCATGCACATCATGCCTGTTGGGTCTATACCTGTACTAAACTTTCTAGAAACTTGCTTCTAGTGTAAAAGAGGAAATTCTAATCCTGAAAAAGCCTATTTCAAATGGGAATGTTTTCAAGAACAGTATTTGTGGGGCAATGAATGCATGCACAGTCTAAAAAAATGGATTACCTTTTTTTTTTTTACCATAACTTCTCACAATAGCACCACTTAATGTCATGATAAAATCCAAATCTCCCACCCCTAGTGAGGTCAACAATAGAAGTGTACACAGTGATATTAATGGCACTAAATGCAGAGGTGGCCATTGTTTTGGTCTGAAAAATAGGGTAAGAGATTTGCAAATCAGTAAATGTGTTTCAAATAATCTCTTTTCAGTGTAGAATAATTCACTAATTTCTACCAGTCCAAATGTGATCGGTTTTGTGTAAAGCTGATCAATAGAAGCAAAAAAGTGTCGGGGAAAAAAAATAAACATTTTTTAAAGTTTGACATTTTATCATTTAGATTTATTATGCAAATTGACTGATACTGTAGGCATCAACGTAAATTCGTAGGGGTGTAGATTGAGACAATTCCATAGGGCCTCTGGGAGGTTAACCAACCCCAGGCCTTTCACTGATTTTTCTGCTTGGGATGAATTGTAAATGTCTTGATGAGAACTCAGGACTACTGCTCACACAGCGACAGATGGTACAAGAGGAGGCTTCATTCTCCTACCCCCATCCCGCTCTATATAATCCTCTGCTCGCTCACATCCTACTCTGTACAGCCATCCCCATCATTTTTTCCCCGTTTTCTTTTTTCGTTTTGCTGGTGTCTCAGAGCATTTTGTCTCATGCTGGATTTTTTTAACTGGTCTATTTGTGTGGCCTTCTGATAGTAGGAAAATAGGCTGCTCCTACAGCGGGAGATCACACATCGTACCCAGTAACACCATTACTAACTGAGCTGACATATGCCAGCAGTCTGGATTATCAACATGGGCTGAAAATATGTTGAAAAAGAGGCACCCCATTGTGTTGTGTATTTTGTTGCAGAGACTTGAGATAGATAGAGATAGAGATAGATAGATAGATATTAACATTTCATTG
>NW_015115505.1:99586-105268 GCF_001443285.1 Poecilia latipinna
TAATTGCTCTATTGTTCTTTTTTTTAAATTTCTGTAAAGTGTGGTGTTGCAGTGAATGGGAATGTTCTGTTGTTGATCCTCACTGTTCTTAGGAAGGAGAAATGTCAGTTTGTTTGGAGTAATACTGGAAAACTGTGACATTGAATTAAAACAAAACTCTGTCCTTGGTGAAATATTTTTCACATTTCCTCTAACATGTACCGATTGTTTTATTGTGCTAATTTTCTTAAGCATGTTGTCTTCTTAAACTTTGAATATATTGACAATTTGAACAATTCTGTGATAGTATCTTGGCAATGTACTATTGAAAAATGTGAAGATATTGAATGCACAATGTAATTTGTTTTGCCTGGAAAGTGTGTTGTAATTGATCCTTCTGTGTTCTGGTAGCCTAATGTGTTTGCAGTACTGTAGTGTGTACGAAGCATGTAATGCAGAAAGTGGCAAAGCAGAATAATAAAAGACATTAAGTAACTTTCCAGAATACTTACTTACACTTATTTAGCAACCCAGAACAGGGATTAGAACAAACTTAGAATCCAGAAAAACTACATTAGCAATTACTTTTTAGACTCTTATTCTTCCAACCCAGGAAAACAATTAGAATTATCTAGCAATCCTGAACAGCAGCACCTAGTTTACATACTTTGGATCAACATTAGATTATTTTTCTTCTTTTGCTTTTTCCTTTGGTTTATTATTTTGTTTATATTTCCTTTTAATTCCTGTAAAGCACTTTGTATTGCCTTGTTGCTGAAAATTTGCTATATAAATAAAATTACCTTAACCTTTTACCTTTAACTGAAAAGTGTACTTCATTAGCAGTTATAGTAAACCAAAAGTGTAATTGGAGCGTACTGTGATCACAGTACTAATAAATAAAATATGTAATAGTTATATACTTAGAAGACATTCTAAATATATTTCAAATGTAATTCATTACAAAAATAGTACACTTAAGATATACTAACCAACCACGTTCATATTACAAAAAAAGCTGTGTGCAACGTATAACTTTAGTTGTTACAAAAAGGCATGTGATAGTACACTTAGTACACTTCAAATTGTGATTTTCTGCAATTTAATTACAATTAAAATACACTAAGCACAAAATAACACTTCAACTTAAATTCTTAACAAACAAAGTATACTGATTATTAGTCTGGCTTCAAGTATGTTAAGATTTAATATACTTAGTATTTATTTTTCACAAGGAATCATACAGAAATCGTATTTTTTAATGCACACGATATTGGATATAGTTTTTTTTTGTCTTATTTTGATGTAAAAAAAAAAAAAAGCAGCATGACTTTGACTTCAGCGGTAACGGAGACAGGGAACGAAAGCCATCGCTCAGTGCTTATATGGCTTCAAAACTACCATATTATCCAGGCAACAGGATTTAAGTTTTGCTATTATTTCATTGCTCTGTGAAAGCTAGATGTAGCATTTTCTAAAAAAAAAATCAGGAAGTTGAAAGAAATGCTGTTTTGTTACTATTTGAAAGTACTTGGTGTACATAATTGTACTCAGTGTGAAACCTAAGCTACGGAGCCCGTAAGGGGATCTGGAGAAAAAAAAAAGAAGCAATCCTGACTTATTTCCTCGAGTTCCTGAGACACTTTTTGAAAAATTGTGCACTCCTTTTTTGGGTGAAAAAGCTTCTTTTTACAGTTTCTGCAGTGCAGAGAGCGGTAGTGGACTCTAAGCAAAAGACATAGAGAATGATTTACAACGATTATGGTTTAGACATGTCTCAGATGAGGATATTATCCTAAGAGACACGAAGCTGCAATCGGAAACCAATTTCAGATTCGGGAAATGACTAAAGGGCGATTCCTAAGAATCTGAAGGGGTAAAACCTAAAAAAAAGGCAGTTAAAAGAAAAGAGGATAACAATTTATTTAATGGGGTGTGCATAAGACTGACATGACACTGTGTTAAACATGACATAACACCTGTCACGAACATAAAAAAGGTCTTTATGAACGTCTATGACTGTTGTCATGAAATGTCATTAGGTAAATAATGACACTTTTAATGCAAAGTTGCTCTGAAGGTTGCATTGAAAGACCATTAAAAGGGTCAACTCTGCACTAAAGTGACATTGTTTGCGAAATCATACAAAGTTGGGACTTTTTATTGATCTTATCCCCTGATCTTGTCTTCCTCAGCAAAGGTTTAAATAACAGCTTCTGTCCTCTTCTGCTCTACAGTGAGAGGTTTGACTGACAGAACGGCCCACCAGGTCATGTCTGCATGTTTGCTGTTAACAATATTCACCCCACTGTGGCAAACTCAGTGACTTTCTTGCTATATTCAGCAACATTTCAGACTAAAACAATTGGTATAGGCCAAAATCAAAATCGGCAGGTCAGGCTTTTTAAAGATCGGTAATAGGCGATCAGCCAGAAAACTGCAAACACTGCATCCCTACTTAAGATGGAATACAAACACACATATTCATGACATACTTTGGTTAAATTAAATTCTCTTCAGCGTAACTCCAATAGCTAAAAATTTTATTTACTCCAGGTGAGTCTTTCTCCCCTGAGATTGTGGATTGGTACTGGGCTGATTCTGAGCTTCCAAATAATTTTTGCGAAAGTTTCACATGTCTTAGAAGCTGATGTAAAAATAATATTTGATTTAGTCACAAATTATCATGCTCAGCAGCAAACAACATATCACCAAAAACAACTTAGAGTAGCTCATTGATTTATTAACAAAGTAGTCACGTAGCCTAATGTAAAAACATTTTGCTAGACAATGTCAAACATCAAGAAGTTTTAATTATTGTTATCTAACTTTATCAAACACACTATTTTGAAGACAAAAAAACCCTCAGAAATATACAGAGCCAACCATCAATCAACTCATTTAAAGTTAAAACTAAGTTCCACACAAACTCAAAGACACTAGCATAAATGTTCGGATGTTGAACTGGACCATTCCAGGTCACTATCAAGCACAAATCTTTTTGATAAACATTACATTACCAAGATGCATGAAAACATACCTTTATCGTGGCTTTTTTCTATTCCTCCTCTTTATTTTCTCTCTTCCTGAAGAATAAGACCTTTTTTTGCAACATTATTTTGCTAACTTAAAATAATAATTTCTATTATTATTTCTATTATTATATTATCAAATATATTATATTGTAAAAAAAATCACTTCATAATGAAATTGTGTGTTTTTCTTGTTATAATGACATAGAAATTGATACAAAACAAAATTTTCATCTCAACTGAGGGGG
Organism: Poecilia latipinna; assembly: GCF_001443285.1. Classification (NCBI taxonomy): domain Eukaryota; kingdom Metazoa; phylum Chordata; class Actinopteri; order Cyprinodontiformes; family Poeciliidae; genus Poecilia; species Poecilia latipinna. The sequence goes on from NW_015115505.1 coordinate 102,846, forward strand.
CCCCTTCGTGGCCCTTGGGCCCTAAGTGGCTGCTTAATTTGCTCGCCCCGTCTGTGTAGGTCTAATTTTTATAAAGCAAGTAATTATTTAGATTTGTGTCTTTAAATGTATGCAATTTACAATTTACACAAGTTTCTCAGTTTGGGTGCATTTCTCAGAAAAGAAATTAAATTCTTAAAACTGCTTGTTCAATCTTCAAATTACTGTGTCACTTCTGCACATCAAAAAAGGAATGTATCATTCCTTTGAGCAAGTTGCGAATGCTTTTGTACATTATGCAACTGATTATGTGCAATTCTCTGCTTTTTCCCCCATTTTAATTAGCTTTAATCGTGTTGATCAAAATGTGTTGAACGTTGCTCTGTTAAATTGTCTCAACTTCCAAAACAGCATAAGTTCATTGCGTAAGTCTTAACATGCATAAGTATTGAAGTTCATATTTTAATTTATTTATATTAGATTTTTTTTTTATATTTGTCCTGAATTGGTAAATTGTTCTCAAGTGAGTCCTGAGTTTCTCTAACAGGTAAACGTCTGAGCCATTAGCTCAACCAATGATCAAGAAGTTTTCTGAAACAGATTGAAGGTGCATCTTGTGAGCCATCAGTTGGCAACAATATGGTGCATGTAGCCAGAACACAATGTAACACAATGTTACATTTCTGAGAACTGATGAACAAGTATCTGGACCGAGTGAACAGCCAGAGAGAAGAAGAGGAGTGAGGCTGAGGAGGAAATAGTTGGGAGGAAAACGGAAGAAGAGTCAGAAGAGGCTGAGGACATCTGCCAGTTTCCATCAATCCAACATCAGGACATGGTTTTCGACCCACAACAAGATGCTGATGGAGATCCTCCCACCCTAGTTTTCATTCCTTAACCCCACTGAGGAATGTTTGTTGTGATGACGATGGAAATTAAAATGTAATGTAATTTCTACAGCACTGTACAGTTTTCCATGAGGAGATAATCCTATGGTAGAAAAGGAACCATAGGATTATGGTTCCTTTTCTACTTTTTTTTCTCTGCATTTCTGTCTTTCTTTCTGAATCACTATGGCATGGTCTGTCAATAAATTACAGCAAAAGTGTAAATGTGAATTTTGTAAAATCTCTTCCCATGACTAATCTATTTGACTGTCTTATCTGTACATAGAGAAACAATAACTTATTATTTTGAGTCACTGATATGTTCACTGACAGAATTTTGAGAGCTGACTAAAACTATTTGTTTGCCTATATGAAAAGTGTACACATTTACAGCTTTGTTTCTGCTAGCTTGCAGGAATTGTAACTTACATAAATGGTTGAAGACAGCTTATTGGCCTTCATGAGACTCAGATAAATGGTGAGTATCCATTTCATAAATTTCCTAAAACAGTTATATTTGTGACTTTTAAAGTCTATTTGTGTATTGAAATTTGGATGTAAGATTGTTTAACATGTTACAAGGGTTCTCTCTGTTTGGGGATATACATTTGCAAAAAGAAGAAAAAAAAAACCCAAAGGCACTCTTGCCAAAAAATAAAAACCTTGATCGAGGTGTACATTTCATTCATAAAATGCAACATATCTCTGGAATGAAATCCAGACGACATAGAACAAACGGTTCCAGGCACCATCAAAACATCTATGAATACTTATGTTTATCTTTATTTCAATATCCTGATTTGTGAAATGTTTTTCCACATTATTTGGTGTTTATAATTCAGTTTCATTTGTAAAGGACCACCTACTGGCAAGGCCTGGTATTTTCTAACTGAGCTTATGGCCTAGTAGGTCAGATGCATGCAATGGACCCAGGTTTGACAGACTAATATTTAGTCTGATGGGGAGGAGCAGAGAAGGGGTGCTCTGCGGGGCAGGCACTCAGCAGGGGACTGCTGCTCCAAGACGGAGCTTTGTATAAATGGGCGGCGCGTTGTATGAGGAAGCATTGAAGCACTACCAAATGGTTGCCATGGAGATCTGAGGTTGTCACAAACATGTTTTCATGAGGAAATGACTCCTTGTGAACATGGAATTATAACAAGATATAAAGCTCAAATCTAAACAATTGATGGTGATATACACACCAAATAAGGGCTGTTCACTTTTTAAATGATCAACCCATTGTTTTTGAATTTTGGGGAATTTTTTTCTGTTTGACTTTCTGTATTGAGTTTATCTTATGTCATCTATCCTGAATTACTGGTCAAAAAGTAAAAAATTGTAAAGAGAAACATGTTTCTCCCAAAAGGAAGGATGGAAGGATGAAGATAGAAAATTCCCTAAAACAACAGGTCTGATCTGATGGTTTTTTTTCTTACCAGTTCAGACTGGTCAAAAAGTAAAAAGTTGTAAAGAGAAACCCAGAGCAAGAATCCTTTTATCACCGGTTTTTCTTCTACAATAGGTTATTTCTTATATGGACACATGCTGTTTTTT
>NW_015115505.1:107934-113005 GCF_001443285.1 Poecilia latipinna
AAATTCCCTGAAACAACAGGTCTTGTTTTTATTTATGTTTTTTGTCTGTGTATTTTGACTGGTTGCAGAGAGGATCACACCTGTCGACAACAAACAAAGGTTTAAGAACTACTGAATTTTCAGTCAGAAATGATCACACCGCCTGGTTGAAGTATCAGTCTCCATATGCAAGTCAACAAAGGTGAAACAAACATTTAAGCAAATGCTGAATTTATATGATGTTCATGTAGTGCATCTTTCTAACTTTTGCTTTGTTTGTTTTCCAGCAGAGAGGAAACACCTGATTGACAACATGTGAGTCTCAATTTCAACCTGTGACTGGGAAGACTACAACCATCCTGAGCAAACTCTGAACTCAGTGACTTGTTACTCTCAACCCAGAACAAAAATCGTTTTATCACCGGTTTTTCTTCTACAATAGGTTATTTCTTATATGGACACATGCTGTTTTTTGTTTGTTTGTTTTTTCCCAGATCTCAGTAATACCATGAAGAAACTGGACAGGAAATAGAATCGGTTCTTTTTTTAACTGCCTTTTTAAATAGAAATTGCTTATTTAAGTGGATTACTCACAATCTGTATCTTTGTTTAATTTGGACTTATTATCTTTATAACTTTCCATATAGAAATGCTGACAAATTACACTTCCTTGTGTGTTGTACTGCAATTTTTATGGTAAAATTCTGGTAACAACAGCTACCAGTAATCTACCATAAAGTTTTTTTTTTTGTTTGTTTGTTTTTTTTTACAATAAAATGTCAATATATCATACAGTCTGACCGTGTTTTTCACTTACGTAGACTAATCTTTACGGTACCGTATATGTGTTGTTTTTATAGTAAGTTGTATAAAAATGTTTACAGTTCTGAACTGCTAAAGTCATGGTTGCCAAGATATTATGCCTCAGACAATATGACCGTATTTGCAGCAAAACTGCATTTTCATTTTTTATTTGAACATATTTTAGGAAATACGGTATTTTACCTGCAGTTGCCAGACATTTACCGTATTTTAGCAAATACGGTAAAAATACTGGCAGTTTTGGTTGCCAGGATTTTACTGTTTTTTCCAAAATACGGTAAAATTCTGGCAGTTTTGGTTACCAGAATTTTACCATATAAAGACAGCAAAGTTCTGGCAACTACAGCTGCCAGTATTTTACCGTAAATTAGAGCCGTTTTTTTTTTCTTTTTTTTTTTTTTTAGTTAGTGTGTACTGTGTGCTACGTACCTCCATATGTACCACACAAACCAGAAGACACCTCGCTGCTTTATGTAGAGAGCTTAAGCTAGCACTCCCATATATCCCATGATTATGTCACTGTGTGGTTGAGGCAAGCGTCACATCGCATCCGTTGGAAGTTCACACGCAATGCTCCCCGTCATGTCAAACAAAATGATAACTATCCGCTCACATAGCCAGAGTCTCCTGCCATCTACTCGCATGCTGATGCCCTTGCTTGCCTTTTGGTCAAGTGGCCAGTCACCACACGGTGGCCTAATTTATTTTTACATGCTAAATGTCGCAACACACGTATTCTGCGCAGCGACAGGAAATAACATATGTTTCTTCACAACTTTCTCCCAATTTATACACTTACCTTTGCGAATGTGATCTTCGATCACCTGGTCGAAGTCAAGCCGGTGGCATTTCCTCCACAGCCCCATGTTGGTGGAGTTATACTGCCTGCTGCATTCGTCTGCGGCGCTCATGGCGAACAGCTGCCTTCGGTTTCGGGCCAATAGCACCTTGTCCTCCCAGCGAGGCATGCTGACTCGGCTGGCCCGCAGCGGCAGGCTGTTGTTGGGGATATAGATAAAGCCCGGGTCCTTACGGCGGCTGGAGAAACTTCGGCATCGCTCCTTGTACCTTCTGGCGTCTGTCTCGTACCAATGATCCGAGCACATTGCCACGGCGAGCATGCCCAATGCACAAAGAGACAAGGAGAGCCCGGTGTAGAGCAACAACTTCCCGGCGGCCATACTCGCTCCTGTCACAGCCGCATCAGCACCTCGAGAGACGGACAGCTCCTCTGCAGCTTCCCTGCCGATTCAACTCACATCATCTTTGAAGAACAGCGGAATCATCATCCAAAAGTGGTGTTAGATGGAGGAACAGGGAGAATATTTCCTTTAGCAAGGCTTCAAAAACAATAGGCTATGAAATTCCAGTGGTAAGGTGCCCACGTCTTTCCTGCGTGCGCGTTTCTGCAGCAGTTCGACGGAGACAGAGAGGACACTATCTCATCTCAGGCGCGACCCAAAGCATCCATCTGTCTGAGGGCGACACCAACAAGCACGCAACACATCAAGGATGGCAACGAAGACTTAAGTTATTCACCAGAAGAGTACCATCGCAGGGATGGATGAATGAGATAAAACCGAGAAGTACACAATCAGATGGGAATTATATCAATTTAACCCAAATTAAAATAATCTAACAGTATAAATAAATCAGGACTAATCGAGTTCAACTGCATGGGCCTCTTAGATTAATATACAAGAAGGTTACCTGATGAGTCCTCACAAATCAAATCTCAGGCCATCACCAGTCTGCAACCACGACACGTCTGATGTGATAACAGCTGCCACAGAGAAGCCCTGAGCATGGACTAATCAGGAGCATGCGTGAAGAAGTGCTACAGCTTTGTCTCTTTTATTTGATGCAGTTATCCAATTCATTAATTAAACATTATGGCTGCAAGTTAATAACACTGAAATGAAGAACAAACACAATGCACAAAGTTGATTGTTGTGGCCGCTTAAAAGCAGTAAACAACAAACAAACAAAAAGCAAAACAAGTAGGACTTTGACTTCAACGTTGTTTCAAGAAACATTTGGTCCCAAATGGTCTGGGTGAATTTTTCCTGAGCAAATTTTAATAATCTTAGCTTAAAAATTAACAATTAAATTTTTCACTCACTTTGGTATGTTGGATGGTTGAAACAGAGAAAATGTCTGTTTGATTAATTAGGATACAGCAGGGCCGTGCAGAGATCTTTGAAGGGGCAGGGGCTCAAAGTTAAAAAGGGTATATTGATAAAGTTGCTGTTTCTACTGCTGACAGAGTGCTGAGCTGAGACTGTAGTTGTTAAAGAGACCATAGGTCGCTGGTTATGGAATAAGATCATTTTATGCTATTTTACTAGATAAAATAGCATTTTATTTAGTAAAATAAATGATGTTTATATCATGTATAAACATCAGCCATAAACCATAATGTAAAACCATAAACCAGACTGCAAAAGTAATTTACATAGATTAGAATGCTGGTGTGACACTTTGATTTGTTTTTTAATAATTAAATCTATAATGACTTTCATATATCAAACTGAAATCTTAAAGGAAGACCAGGTATTGAACTGGCAATCCACCGAGTGCTGGGCAAACTCCTACAACTGACGCCACCATCATTATGAGAGAGTTTGATTAAATAATGTATTTGGGATTATTTAATTTTAGGTCAACCATAGATTTGTCATACATTTAGAGAACTGTATGGTAGGCCTTGCTGCTTAGATGAAGGTAAAGTTGAGTAAAGGGCGATTCCACTTAATTTTTCACTACCGTCAGCATCTTTAATTTACCAAAAGAATATGGCCAATTTTACTAAGGAAAAACCACAGCTGCTGGTATCTTACCTTTTTTTTTTTTTCTTTTAGGAAATATGGTAAAATATCGGCAGCTGTAGTTGACAGAGATTTACCTATTTTAGAAAATACTGTAAAATACTGGAAGTTTTGGTGGACAGAACTTTACCTTATGGTAAAATACTGACAGCGAGTATTTTACTGTAAACTTAAGGTGGAATTCTGGTAACCCCAGCTCCCGGCGTTTCACCGTAAAGCAAAAAACATTTTTATCTGTAATTTTTTAACGGTGGAATTATGGCAACCCCACAATGCATAAAAATAAATAAAAATGTAGATTTTACAGTAAAACGCCGACAACTGGGGTTGGCGAAATTCCACCATAAAAACAATTTACGGGTAAAATCAGATTTTTTGTTTTACGGTGGAATTTTGGCAACCCCAGCTGCCGACGTTTTACTGTAAAATCTACGTTTTATTTTTTACAGTGCACAGATCTAAAACTTTAGAAATAGACAGATTTTATTGTCATTTAGCATTCATTTATTGAGAATGACAATGCTATTAAATCTTATTTAATGGTTTCAGCATAGATAAAAAATTAAATTGTACATTTAGGATTTATTTAGGAAGTCTATCTTGTAAAAGTACAAACAATAATCTTGGTAGTTTAATTATTGTGTTACCATGGCTATGTTAAGGCGCGATCATGCTTTTAGCATACTTAGTATATATTTATAGATAGGACAGCTAATACTTAGTATACTTAAAATGTACTTACACAAATGTAAGTATGTTTGAAATATACTAAAGTATTTTTTTTTTCACTAGGGCATTTTACCAGGGCAAATGTTTTTTTGTTTTGTTTTGTTTTCCTAGTGTTGTGGTAATATTTTTAAATTACTTTAATTGTTCTTCGAAGTATATGTACCAGCTATGCAGTTCAGATTCATTTTCTGTTATATATCGTCAATAATGAAGAAATTGTGCTTCCATTAAAGTTTTTCTGTGGATACAATTTCATAAATAGTTTCTAGTCATCCACAATGAACTGTTTGAAATACACACACAAACCTACAGACAATACTACAGAAAGTACAGTGTCTAAAGTACAACAAATTAACAACAGTATGAATGGCTATAGGTTAGCAAATCTTTAAAGATAAGAACATTTCTTCAATAATTACTATGACTGAACAACATTTGGTTCCAGATTATTAGATTTGCAGTCACTAACTAACTTGTTCCGCTCCATATTAAAAGTTGGCATTTTTATACTCAGTTCCCCCAATGTAACATATTGTTCCATAAAATACTAAATCAAAAAATTTTAACTTATAGGGGTGCAGCAATTCAGTGATTCTTGAGAATAGGGATACAATGGGTTTTAATTTTCCCATATTTTTTTTATTTATTATTTCTCAACCTTATATATGTAAATATGACAAATGATGTTTAGGAAATGTAAAGATGCTAAGGTA
>NW_015115505.1:117852-118458 GCF_001443285.1 Poecilia latipinna
TCCGAATGACATCCCAATGTCAGTGCTGTAGATCCTGGTGGTGTGGATCTACAGTGATGTCATCCATGTAGAGGAGGTGACTGATTGTGGCCCCATTCTTAAGTCGGTATCCGTAGCCAGTCTTGTTGATGATTTGGCTGAGGGGGTTCAGGCCTATGCAGAACAGCAGTGGGGACAGAGCATCTCCTTGGTATATGCCACATTTGATGGACACTTGTGCAAGTGGTTTGCGGTTGGCTTCAAGGGTAGTTTTCCACAGCCCCATCAAGTTTGCAATGAAGGCTCTTAGAGTCCTATTGATGTTGTACATCTCTAAGCATTCAATGATCCAGGTATGTGGCATTGAGTCTTGTAATCAATCCAAGCGGTGCACAGGTTGGTGTGTCGGGTTTTGCAGTCTCGGGCGACTGTGTGGTCTACAAGGTGTCGTGAAAACTGGCATAAAGGGGTGAGATCTCTCCAGGTACACACAGAAAACGGAGCATAAAGGCCTGGGAAATAACAGTAATCTTGCATATTGATTTAATGATGATTAAAAGATGGATGAAACTACATACATATGTAATGGTTGGAATAATCTGTAATGTACGTTTGAAATGTGTATTC
>NW_015115506.1:0-8978 GCF_001443285.1 Poecilia latipinna
TTTTTCCTCCAGACTCAACTACATTTTTACCTGGTCTCAGACAAGCTGGACTGTAAACATGCATATATTTTCCCTGAATATTTAAAAAAGAAAGAACGCTGCGTGAGTGAAGGGCTCCACCTGGAGTCAACGTTGGATGCATGCGTTCGTCAGATGCCAGCTACTCTGCAGTTAGCTCGTACTTAGCAAAACACGCAACAGTGTTGGCCACAAGTCTGTAAAGCCTGAAACGAAGCGGTGAATGTACCGAGTTAAGACTGAGCGCACTCTATGATTGACTAAACAGTCAAGTATACCAAGTATAATGTGAGCCCCGCCGGTTTAAGATTTATTCCTGCCTGACAAATGACGGCAGAGCGGCTTTTGCATGCTCCATTATCATGATTGCTGAGTCTCCGGCTGCTGGCTGCCAGCTTGTTTCAGTGTCTTAGTCACAGGCAGACGCTTGCAATTAAGTTTTCATTCTGCTGATCGAACACTTTTTCAGCATCTGTAAAGTGTAGCTATTATTTACCCTTAATTTGCAGAGGCAAATATTTCAGAACAAGCGTTTGAAGAAGTAAAAATGAAAGAATGGTAAAAAACAAAACAAAACCGTGTCCTCAACGGGGCAGGATAAAGTTTAAACTACATGTAGAGTTCTGCTTGCACTGAATGTCAAGTTGACATAAATTTGAACCTATTTATGCAGATCTACCGATAAAGGATGAAGTTCCTTTTTCTATTTTGGTGCATTTCCAAACGACTTTCATATGTTTAATATTTTTCATCATGATTTAATTTATCAAACCGTTGCATACTCAGTAGCTATTCAGTTAACTCAAATTATGTATAAATTTATATGTCATATAAAGTTGACAACTGGCCTCCAAAGATGCAAATGAGCCAAATAAAATGACTAAAAACAAAGTTAACGGTTAACAACATCTGATGCCTAAATGGCATAGGTTTGCCATTTGTTTCCCTACATTTCTCAAAATATTCCTTATTTCTATTCTTACTACAAATGCTCACAGAGCTGTTGGACATCCAGCGTTTGGCTGATGCTTAGCTTATGTGGAAGAATCAAGACTTCCAGAGTGTGTACTTCCATTTGTGTCGCTAACTTCCTGTGTCCTCTCAGCCTCCCACGTTATATTTATTGCCGTCTCCATAGTCCTGGGTTGGATCCATGGAGCCTTCAACTCTTTTAAGTCTGTCCCCAGAGAAGGACCTACCAGTTGCCATGGTGTTTTCCTGCAGCTGTGGATCAGGAGTTAGCCTGGGAACGGCTAGCTCCAAAGCTCCGAATCTCCTTGAAACTCGAACCTGCCTCTGATGCCTCACCTGGCGCTTCTGCTCTAGAGACTCTAGAGGTGTCTGCGTCTCCTCTAGAGTCTCACCAATCTCTCTTAAGCACAGCCTCTGTTTTTATACCACTGTAAATATTTGGAGTCTCATATGCATGCGAGTCAGCAAATAAAACATGAAAAATTACAGGACTCTCCTCAGTGCTGCGGCCGCGTTCTTAAAATTGACAAAAGCAACGGTCTTGCACAGTGAAAAATGATCGAGATTTCTTTTCTGCAAGCCCGCAAGTGTTCTCCAAGACTTCTCAAGAGTGTGTTCCTTCTACTTTTTGCCGTTCTGCTTAAGCCAGATTTACCAACAGGCCATGTGGCCCACCGAGGGACTTAACACAAGACTCCATCTCCATAAATTACCCGGATGATGGCACACGTAAGCACGGTTGTTAAAAGTGTAAATTAATTAAATTGGGAGGGGATCGACGGCATGATGAGTATAATGATGGATGGTGTTTTATAGACGAGGAACACAATGAAAGAGGAGCTGGCAGCAGAACGGGGGGAAACTGGTTCTGGTGGTGGTTGGTTACACCGATACACCCACGTGGATCTGTCCGGGGGATTGGGATCAGATACTTCATTTGAGCAAAGCCACGCTACATCAAAGACATTCAAATGAAGTAGTCTTCTATTGCAAATTAAGCTCCGGGGGTGCTTGAGAGTGTGCATGCGTGCACGACCGCGTGGGATGAGAAGGTGGCAAAGGAGAAAGAAGAGAAATCAGGGGATGAAGAGGAAGAAAGAAAAGGTGTGTGTGGAGCTAAGCCTCTTTATCCATATCTAAAGGATCTATGAGTGCGGACCCTCGGATAGTGGTGCCTAAATCTCTTTAAGATAGTAAAGATGTTTAGGACTTTGATGACGAGTTCTAAAGACAAGACTCGGAGATTTCGCCATGAAAAGCCTTTTGACATGGAGATGTGGCAAAGATAAGGTTATCTGTTCATTACTGACCATACACTCTGGTCGAAATATATGTTCACCGTGTTGCTTTAAAGCACTCGTCGTTCTGAAAATGTACTGAGATTCTTCAGTAATTATGAGATCATGTTTCATACAGGGGGTGGGGGGGCTGTAAAAACATTATTTTTTTAATAATTTCACGTTTTGTTGTGTCACGATCACAAATCCTGATGGATTTTTATTGGTAATTTACAACTTAGACCAACGCAAACCACATAAATGTGTTCACCGACTCAGTTTTTTTTTTTTTTTGCAGTATGTCTCTCCCAGATTTACACATGTAGAAACAGATTTGTTCTCTGCAAGACATTTCAAGCTGAGTCAGTTTGGACGGAGAGCCTCTGCGAGCATAAATTTGAAAAGTCTCGCCGCAGATCGTGAGTCGGATTTTTTTTTTTTTAGGTCTGGACTTTCACTGAGCATTTTAATGCACGGTCATGTTTTGATCTAAGCCATTCGATTGTAGCTCTCGCCGCGCGTTTGGGGTAATTCTCTGACATGAAGGTGAACCTTTACCCCAGTCTCAAGTCTGTTGCAGCCTCTGATAGGTTTACTGTCAAGACTGTCCTGTATTTAGCTCCTTCCACCCTTCTATCAACTCTGATAAACTTCAATGTCTCTCCGGTGTTCAAGATGAGGATCAGCGGCAGTTTCCCACCACATGCAGGTTTCTGTGGAGGCCAGACATTTTAGTGTTTTTTCTCATCATACCAGAGCACCAAACTGGACTTATTGTATTTATTTTATTATTATTATTTGCAATGACTTTCTTCTCCTTTTTTTTTGTGAAGGCCTACAAAAACACAAAAGCTTGTCAAGTATTTTTGGCCTAGTTTCTAGTGTAAATATCTTAGTGCACTTGAAGAAAGACAAAACTAACTTAAAAGTAACTTTCCAGCAACATATAGATGCTTGTAATGTTGTTTTGTCTTGTTTCAAGTTTACTAAGATATTCGCATTAGAAACTAGATCAAAAATACGGGGTTAAGATTTTGTGTTTTTGCAGTGTGCAGACTCGTAAGTGCAGAAAATCATCATTCTTCTGTCATTTGTCTCTAAACGATGGATTTCTCCAGTTCTTCCAAAGTTTCCACGTGCCTCTTGGTTGCTTCTTTGATTAACGCTCTTCCTGACTGAAGCCTTTATTTGAAACCTGCGCACTGGGTGTAGTTTGATCCGGGAGCAAACTTGCTGACATGTTGGTCCTCCTTGGTTCATCTTATCTTTAGAACTATGTGATAATCAATCTCATCCTATTCTTCAAGCTCACTGGGAGGCTTTCATAAAGTGGTTTTGCATTGTCATCACTAACAGTATAGGCCCAAACTGGAGGAGGACACTGACACTGGCAACTTCTATACGCTTACAGAAAATAATAATTAGGACAAAAAAAAAATGCAATTAAATATCCTTGAGATTCAAAGTGCACAAAAATATGATGCACTTTGAGGTGGGCTGTCACCTGAAATCTCAATAAAACACGTTTAATCATGTGGCTGCAACGTGACAAGCATGTGAAAAGGCTGAAGGGTATCAGGTGTTTAGCAAAGAGCTGTAGGAGGTGAAATTGACAAAACTCCTAAAATAACCAAGTGGTTTTCCTCCTCTTGCTCAAGTTTCTCTCACCTCCTTAAGATTTTAATTGATCGGCCTAAACACACAGCGGAGAGCCAGGCTTAAGGTTCCAAAGGGAAAGAGATCCTGGTTAGGTGCATACCCAAAGTGTGGCAGGAGTGAAAGCTTTTCATAAACATTAATGATGAAAAAGAAGCAAATCTATAAAATTTCATATCCTATTTTTTTTTTCTTTCTACCCAGAACAGTCCTGATCCCGCTCAGTTATGAAGGTGTCAGGATTCAATTTTATTTTTTTATTGGGGTAATATACCTGTCTCGTCTCGAGTACTTGGACATTTCCCCCATTAAAGGCTCTTTTCACTGGCCTTTTGGCAATATGACCACATCCAAAGGAGGTTTTAAGAATTTACCAAATTTCCTTTTTTTTTTTGCTGAGTGTGTGAAACAACAAACGCCTCTCTCGTTTTTTTTTCTCCAGCCACATTCAAGGCAAAGCGTACGCTAAATAGGCCAGTGATAAGTGTTTATGGGATGTAGGGGCCTGACAGCGAGGGAAGATTAACACACTTTTAGCTATAAATGTTTACTTCCTGCCAAAAGGATTAAACATAAAAAAGCAAAATAGAGCGGGGTGTGTTCCGACTGGTACCCACCTTGGCTAATCCATGCTAATCTCACGAGAATGCCACGTCGGCCCATCACATGCGACGGAATGTCCGGCTGTCCGGAAACGTCCTATTGGAAGCAGGTAATGCTCGTCCCTGTCACAGATTTACAACTTCAAAGTGCCGCCACTATCTTGTTGCGCCAGAGACAATTGCAGGATTTCGGAAGCACCAGCAAATCCTTCCAGGAAGTTAGGGAGGAACCGTTTTTTTTGGTGATTGAGCAATGCACCTCTGTGGTTTGGACCTGGAGATAAACCGGCAAAGGAACTAATCTTCTAGTAATTTACACAAAAACCTTCTCCATTTTTTTTTTTTTTTTACTGGCGGCACGCATCTTCAGGCACGATTAGCAAAAGGATTTATTTTTATATTCGTCAAGCTTGGAAATTAATATTCAAGTCCCAGCAGTGGTAGCATCGTGTCATTTTGAAGCTGATAAGTCTATAGGATGTGTCTGAGATTTCTCAACACTTGCTTGTAACACAGTGGGGGTAATCGTTCCCCCCCCCCAGTTTAGAAACGAGAAGTAATTTTGCTATTTTTAAATGTGTTTTATGAGAACATCCCGTTATGGTTCTGGAGTACCATAAAGATAAGGGTGTGTCCTGGTGTAATTGTAACCTTCATGGGAGATTTTACATGTCATAATCAGGTTATGAAAGCAAATGCTTCTTCTCTCCTCTCTTCGCCAGTCTATTTGAAATGATGTACATATTATCCTGCAAAAGTATTCACGCTTCCCGAACAATCTGCCACACGCTAACACCACCTCAATGCATTCTACTGCAGTTTTGCATGACGCATGAATGAGAAATTGAAGAAAAACTTCACATAATTTTCAAAATTTTATTTATTTTTTTTAAATCTGGGCACTAGATTGGGCACGAGTTTATACTCTAAGGGAGGATGTATCTGTGAGCTTTCCTCCCATTCTTTGCAAAATGGTTCAAGATTTGCCAGATCGGATGGAGAGTGTCTGTAAACGCTGTTCATGTGTTTACAGCTTCTCAACTGGGTTGAGGTCTAGACTTTGACTGAGCCATTCTAATGCATGAATATGCTCTGATCTAGAATATTTTTTGTAGCTCTTGACTTCAGTCCCAGATTAAAGTGTTTTTGCAGCCTGTAATCCTTCTTCTTCCAGTATTGTCCTGTATGTAGGTCCTCATACCTTCCCATCAGTTGTGACCAACTTCTATATCTCTGCTTAAAAGGAAAACATCCCACATCATGATGCTACTACCACCACCAGAATTCAACGTGACAGTGGTGTTTAAGGTGATGTGCAGTGTCAGATTTTTTGCTAAAGTTGGCATTTTACATGCAGGATATGAACTTCAGTTCTCCTCTGACCAAAGTATTTTATTTATTTATTTGTTTTACAAATTTGCTCTTATGGCTTCCTCTCTTTAAGGGAAATGAGGCCTTTAAAGGACTGCTCTATTTGTTTATTACTTATTTAAGGATTATGCAATTACATACAAGTTGACTCTAATATGTGAAAAGGCAATTGGCAGCACTGTGTACATCCGACTGCTTTGTAGCGAGTCGGTAGGACTGGTTAAGAGTTCAGACGATGAAATAAGAGGGGAAACAAATCTCCTGAGAACTAGTAGCATAAACTAGCTCAAGACCAGGAGCATTTATGTATGTGCTGACCAGGTTCATAGCTCGTTAGCTGGTATAAAGAGTCTGGTATGTTTCTGGAGTGAGCTTAGGCTAATCTCAAAGTTATGTGCTTCAGCGTGCTCAGACATATTTGCCCCTTCACACACATCTTTTAACCATCAAAAATCTGGAACTTGAGATTATTTCTTTTTCAAAGATCAGTTGTCACCTGTTATTCCTCGGGATTGATTCCACATGTTAAATGATTCATTTTGCCGGCGACTTTGATCTGGCTCTCAAAGTTTTCGGCTGTCGCCGACGTCAATTAGGATGACACTGTTCTCCCGAAAGTTGCCGCCGAGATCTGTACGACAAGTCTGGCGGGAGGAAGGAAACAAGCAGCCAGTCAGTCAGTCGAGAGGTAAACATGAATCGTGGCGAAGCACACGGCTGCTGAATGATGTAACACTCCCCGGTTTTTAACACTGAATTACGATGTCAGTTTATGAAGACGTGCTTTAACCCCGCAGAGAAAAAGGCTTTTATTTTCCCAAATAAGATCTGCAGTCTTTATTTGAAACCTACTGTCCATTTTACATATCTATTTGCCCACTTTATTTTCACAATCAGTTTTATTCGCCGTGTTTGCTCACACAACGTCGCTGTCACTTCGCTCTCTTTGAAGACATTTTTAATGAAAATATTTTTTAAAAGATTGTTGGGGAAATAATTTCTGTTTTATATACAGTGGTTTTTTTTTCTTACAACAGAGGAAGACAAGGATGAATTACTGCTAACATGTAAGGTTTCAGTCTGGATACTGACTGCGTTCATCAGAGAGACAGCCTGGGGCAAGAAATTGTCTCTGTGCCAGCTGGTTTTTGCAAATAGCACTCTGTAGCGCTGCCCTGAAGGTAAAAGTCTAAGCAGTTTTTGTCCAAGATACGTGGAATCTGCGCCAATTTTAGCGGCCCTTTTCCTGACCCTTGACCTGTACAAGGTCTGGGTGGAAAGAAAAGTCAGCCTTGACGATTCTCTCTCCTGACCTAATTGCTTGTTCCAGTCTGTTCCGGACATGTTTAGAGGATGAGCAAAACCACACGGGGATGGACGAACACGGGACTGACTGAATAATGTCAGTTTATAAGATGGCCAGATGCTCCTTTTTTTTGTGTGTGGTTTTGTGCTTCTTGAGATGCTGCAGGACGCACAGTCTCTGCTGGGCCTCTAGGTGTGTGAGGACCATCAGTGTGGTTTCTAGGGAGAGGAAGTGGTTCCCAGAAGTCAGTGATGCTGAGGAAGGCAAGAGGGGGAAGTGTGTGAGGCGTTTTCTGGAAGTTCACCTTGGTTGTGAGCAGGTTAAGCTCTAGATAGCTTCCACCGCGTCAGTGGACCTGCTGGTCTGTCTCCCGTCTGTATGCAGACTCATCACTTTCCTTGATAAAACCTCTGTCGTTGACGAGCTCATAGAGTATTAATAATTCACCATTGGTTGTCAATGTTATCTTGTATAATTTCCGAGTTGAAAATGTTGGTTTGCTCAGGAGCCAACAGTCCAAATTGGATCTTGTTCCACTTAAATATTCCACTTTACCTCCTGCCTCTTTAAGACTCTTATCCTGGGCGACCCACCCTGCTGTTGCCAGACCGGCTGATTGATTCGAAATGGCAAATTTAAAGGTCAGCCGTAAATGTTTTTACTTGAGAAGTAGCACATTTGCCACAGGCTCCATATATAAATGTATAAATACATAAATTATTGTAACGCTACAGTGCAAATGAGATGTGCTGTTGCTCATTAGAACTTTTGTTTATGCAGTGATGTGAAACGTATTTCCCTCCTTTCACATTCCTTTAGTTTTTGCTTTATTGGAACATTAAATTGTTTCAGATCATCAGAATAATCGCACAATTATAGTGAAAATAAACATATTTTGAAATGGTGAGTTCATGTGTTTATGGGAAAAAAGAACCCACAGCAACATCTGAAGCACAGCAGGACTCACTTGCCACAGTTAGGATTAGTATTTATATCGCAACAGTAAAAAAAGACTGGACAAATATGACATCAATAGGAAATTCCTATAGCTGACCAAGAAGAAAAGAAATGCCCGTTTGACATCCTAAAACAACTTCTTCTTGTTCCCAGAGACTTTGTAGCACTACTCTGTGAAGTGACAAAACAAAAGTAGCATTTTTAGAAGGTGCCTTTGCCGTTAAATCTGTGGCAAAAACTCAGCAGCATTTCATAAAATCAAATCAGACCAAGTCAAACATGGTGGTGGCAGTGTGATGATCTGGTGCTCCTGATTCTGGACCTGGATGATTCACTGGAATTAATTTAACTGTGAATTATGTTCTCGACCAGAAAACCCTAAAAGTCTGGTCACAATGTTACAATACCTGGAACACACTTGGGTTATGGACTGGGACAATGATCTGTTTTAGTTAGTTATATCCACTAAATGGATCAAACTAAAACATAAAGAAGATTTTGAACTAGCCTCATTAAAATCCACAATTAAACCCATTTGAGATGCTTTGGCATTAAAAAAGTTTATGAACCCTCACGTGGTCTTAAGAGATCATTTAGACCCCATGAGATTTTTTATTCTGTGCACGGTCTGGTGGGGTCGCACTGACCCAGTTTGCAAGGTTTTTCAGAAATCGAATGGACAACCCCCACTCCCACTTCCTCACTGTCAAACCGTGACATTTGCCGCGCACCTCCTGAGCGTCACACTAAGACAGCTGGAGCTCGAAAATCCTCTAATGTGGCTGAATTAACAAATTAGCTGTTACCCTCAAAATGCTT
>NW_015115506.1:14024-68499 GCF_001443285.1 Poecilia latipinna
CAGGCATTTTGGAGCAGAGGTGAATCTAAAAGTTGCAGGGTGGTAGCCCTTGAGGACTGGAGTTGGTGACCCCTGAGATAGAGAGATGGAGTTATCTTGATCTGAAACATTGAGATTAAGAAATTAATAATGGGGCAAGTACTTTTTAGTCTTAGCTTTATGCCTTGATGTATTTGATTCAAATCTTCCTGGCCTGACCTAAATGTAGAGACGGAGATGCAGAAAGTGAAGGAACTAAGCTTTCTCATGCAGGACACGTCGGCTGGCAGCCTAAACAAAGAAACAGGTTACACAGACGCAAACGCTGCAGTAAGTCTACCAAGATGAATATGAGCGCTCTTTATCAAAGCAGATCCGTTGCCTTGTTGACGTCTTAGCGTTTCTTCCAGATTCTCTCTTCCTTTTTCTCTTGTTTGTCAAACTTTAATCGGCGTAAGTCAATTTTACGTCAAGCATATGTTCCTAGTGCCTTTATGTATGTATCCTGACACATCCTGCGGTCTATTCACTTTCTCCAGGCACTTTCTATTGCTTTCATTCTCATTATGTCAGGCTGTTCTCCGTGCAGTCATCTAAACGAAACAAACACATCAGGAACTCGCCGAGAGCCAACCACAGTAAACGCAGCTCTGAGGCAAACGTGAACATACAACAGGAAGTAGTCAGCCACATGTAGATGGATGAGAAATGTTGTGAAAGTAAAAAAAAAAGCCTACTTGTGCTAAAACCAAACAGATGTGAAGACAAGAATCCACATCTGGATGTGGTGGCTTGAAACCCCCATAGCAATCCATAGCAATAAGAAAAGATAAGACGGGAAACACGAGGAAGAGGAAGTGAAAAGTACAAACGATAAGAAAGCAGATGGATACAATGTGGATGAGTACTTTTTTCATGTCAATTTGTCTGATTGCCTCTGACAAGATACTGCTTTAAGTGGATTTTGAGATGACAGGTCTTGTGAATGAAAG
Organism: Poecilia latipinna; assembly: GCF_001443285.1. Taxonomy (NCBI): domain Eukaryota; kingdom Metazoa; phylum Chordata; class Actinopteri; order Cyprinodontiformes; family Poeciliidae; genus Poecilia; species Poecilia latipinna. The sequence goes on from NW_015115506.1 coordinate 14,996, forward strand.
ATAAAATGAGAGAAAGGGATTATGCACATATAAATGGAGAAAGTAATTTGGAAATACCAGGAGAGCAGAAGAGAAGAAAATACATCATATCCAGTGGTTGGACTACGTGGAATGAATGTGATATCTTGAGCTTATTCTTGCCGGCTGTCTTTAAATTTCACTGTGAAGTAAAATTTTTGTCAAATCATATGGAAATAAGCTAATCCGCTCTGGCTATTTATTTAAACAGGTAGATTTTGACTCCTTCATGAAGAAACCTCCCAAAAATTACATCCAAAAAAGAAAATCCAACACCAGCAGGCTACTAACCTCACAAAAAATTCAAAAGAATCAAACAATCCTGAATACGGTTAAAGAAGCTAAAGTTCTAAATAATTATAATCTGTTATGTTTTTGTACTTTTCTTTCAGAAATAACCAGTCAAAATGGTTTTGAACAAATTTTCAAAAACCAGGAAGCATCATATAGCTACGGAAGAAAAAAAAACAAAAAACAATAATGGATTCCAAAGTGATAAATGAGATCTAGCTTATGGAGTACAGGTTTAGAGGCAGGTATGTTGATGACATCACCGTTGTAGAGGATTGGGAAGTTTGTCATTTTGGCCAAACTGTGCTTTGCAGATTGACTGAAAAATAACCTGCTGAGATACAAAAAAAAAAAACGAGTCTTGAATGTTTAAAGTCAAAAGAGAGGATATTGTATAGATTGATCTGAAATGGTAAGCCGTCCAGGAATGAGATGCTAACGTGGGAGGAGGTCTGAGATCAATTCATGTGTAAGATTACATTTTTTGTTGTTGTGTTTAAAAGAATTTGAAGGTAGGAAAAAGCCTCCCGAAGGCCAGCTGTGTTCAAGGATGAACTGGAGGTGAACAGGATGGTATCGTCGGCGGCGTGTAGAATTATGTCACTGATATGGATTTTGAAGAGAGTTCTAAAATAGAACCCTGAGGAACACACATGGGCAGAGAAATGGGGTCGGACTGGTGACTTTCAGCTTGAACCAACTCAAAGCGACCCGAGGTGCAGGTTTTAAACCAAGCCAGACATTTCTCTGGAGTCTGCCAAGTAGAAGGTTGTGGTCTACAGAATCAAATACCTTAGCCACGTCGATAAACTCAGCCACACAGTGTTCTTATTTATCAATGGCACTTATGAGGTCATTCAAGACTTTAAGTGTAGCAGAGATAAACTTGTGGCCGGTTCTAAAGCCTGGCTGCATGTGAATATGAATTCTGTGGGTCTTAAGATAATAATCTGCTAACAGTCCTATTAACTATTAACATTATTCATATCTTCCATTTGAGATTGAATGGAAGTAGAGTCATGATAAAGCAAGACAAGTGTGTCGGGGACAAAAAGAAACCAAAGTAAACAAATGTCTCAAGGAAGCCAATTCATGACGGCAAGAGTGTAGCCTCAAATGAGTTTGTATGTCTAAAAAGGCAGATCTGCACTTAAAACAGAGAACTGATATAATTACAAGCACAGCATGCTTGTGTAGACATCTACAAAGCCAAATTAACATCAGCATTTGATTTATAAAAGCTAAAGAAAAAGGGGAGAATAAATTACTGTAAATGTATAATTTGTCTGGGGAAAAGAAAGATTAATCATTATAATTAAGAAGCAAAAGTTTCTGCAATTTTCAGAACTTTAATAATACTTCTACATCTCTGATGTTTCAATTGTGAGCTTATTACTAGCACATTTTAACTGTTTGAATTAAACAAATGAAATGTCCTGCCCTAAAAAAAAAAATAATAAAAAAAAAAAGATTACAAGATGTATCAAAAACATTTCAGATTTAAAGTTGAGAAATTGTGGCAAAAAAAAAATAATAATAATCTGCTTGAACACCACAGCTATGTCCCTCACTGAGGGGCTTCAGCCAGTAAATGGGTCCTCACTGTGCTTCTGCTTGTTGTGTGCCCAATTTGACAAAAAAAAAAAACTATCAAACCCCTGCCCCTCTCTTCCAAAGGTCACAAGCACTTCAGTGGGGAAGCAGCATTCAGCCAGCAGCGGGGATGTGAGGGAAAGTAAATTCCAGAGAGCCGGCTCCCTGCCTCTTCCTCTGCTACATTCAGGGGCTTCTCGGGAAGATGTAACGATCTGGAAATCAAGCCTCGCACATGAGTCATACCACCATCCGCACCGCCCGCACACCCACCGCCACCGTTCTTTTTTTTCCCTCCTCTTTTCTTTTTGAGCAAACAAAGGTGTTTTGCTTTTTCATCTCAGTCGACATTAGGGAATAAAGAACGGGAGTAAGGCAAGGAGAGGAGAAGAGGACGTGTAAGTAAGACAATGGGTGGGTGTGGGAGGCGGGGAGGAGAGGGGGTTGGGGGGGTTCGGGTAGGTGGGGCAGGGTGAGTTGGATTTAAAAAAAAAAAAAGAAACAAAAAACTAGTCTCTCGCTTCTCTTCTGCATGAAGATAGCTTAGTTTGTATAGCATGTGGGTGGGTGTCAAGGTGACGGCTGCTTATATCTGTGTTTTAAATGCGCGTGAGATCAAAACGGCAGTGGGCTTTTTGTAAATATTTGATTTGAGATAAGATCCTCCAATGAGAGACCTGGAAACGGTATGAAGCTAAAGATGATGAAGAACTTCGATTAGGCGATGAAAGCTTCGCTCTGAGCGTGGGAACGCGAACACGAAAGCGGAATGCAACCGCGCAGGTCAGTCAAACCTTTCTTCTGCTGCGTTGTTCTTTGCGCCGTCATCGCCGGTGGGCTGCACGGACCCGAGAGGCGCACGCCGCTCCCTCCTGCTCCTGGCCGGGCGACCGCGACTCCAGCAGGAGATTTTTCGACCCGCCGTGCAGGATCCAGGTTGATTGATCCACTCGCTTCCCGTAGGCCTCGCTCCAGTGCGGCATGATGGGAAGAATTCGTCAGTAGGAATCTAATTACAGCAAATTCTGCTTTATTTACTTTTGCAGCCAGCCCTCTTGTGTTCGTTTGTGCCTTCGTGAGTATATTTGTTAGGATGTGTGAAATATATTTGTGACTCTCTGTCATTAACTCGGGGTAATTACAGCCCATTAGCTGCATAGGAGACTTTTCTTATTTTGGTAAACAAGAGAGGTGTAACCTCTAATCTGTCCCTAAAATGTTCGAGCAGCAAACATTTACTAAAACAAGTGAGCAGCTCAGAGCTGCTCTTTTGGTAGGAGTCACTTATTAATGAGTGGAAAGGCTGATTGCAGCGCTGAGCTAGATATAATCTGGTCGGAGGACATATTTTGCACAGCAACAATAATTCTTGTAGACTTTTAAAGTTGTCTTGATCAAACATTGAAAAACCTTCTGGAGGTTTTTCAATGTTTTACTTGAGGATTTTTCTGCTTTTTACTCACTTTCTGTCCACCTGTAACTGACCCTAACGACATGCCGCAGTGTGTCCCCAAAGTGAAGAAGACCGGTTGAACACCAGGAATGATTAAGACAAAAAGAGTTCATAGCTGCCTAATATTACACATCGTAGAATCTACTTTTCCTTTACCATAGAGTCACCAAATCAGCCCAAGGGCAGTGTTGCTACTAAAAAGGATCCGCCATATAATCGATTAAAGAAAATTAGAGCACTCTATTGAATATTCAGCTATTAATTCTGAAATGTTTACAAATTGATATCTAATCTTGTTTTTAATTTAAAACTGAGGGAAAGGGTTATTTGATTGCGAGCGAGCAACAAAAAAAAGACCAACTTCAGCTGTGAAACATGAAGGTTTTTTCGTACGGCATTTTAAGTCAACCTTCAGTGTCTGGGCGTCATCAAGATCCTGGCTTTTACTAGATTTGAACAGCTTCCATTTATCACTTGTTAGCCAGTCCTTGATTGGTTCACCTGAGGATCAATGTGATTGGTGGAGAGTCCAGTTGGTACTTTAGTCATACATTTCTTACAGATGCTGATTCTGTGACGGTGAGTTGACCAAGTCTTATTGCCGCAAAGCATCCACAGATACTCCCTCCATGCTCTGATTGAATGAAAAGACTTTGCTTTGATTTGTCCGAGATTCAAGTTTTACATTCAGGTTGCTCATAACAATGTACCTGAATATCTGTTTTAAAAGTTGTTTGTTGAGTTGACTGTTGTTTGTCAACCCAACAGTGCCTAATCGCTTCAGCTTAGTAGTCGTTTTATTCTTGAATAATTCATAGATCAGAGCTAAATGGCTCAAAAATGACTGTTGAGCAGTCAAAGTCCAAAAACAAAGCAAAACTTTGAACATCTTCCAGAAAGCCTTAAGAGCCATTTGTAAAGTGCACTCTAAAAGATTACAAGAAAAGTTTGGATCCCTGGAAGCAAGCTGTCAAGTGTTACAATGCTTAGAACGGACATGAATAGTTTGTTTTTGCTTCTGTTCCTAAAAGTTGGTGCCATATAAATGCCACCTTATTTTTTTCTGGCATTTAACTGAACCAAGACACGTTGGGTCGTTCCCAGATCCGAGCTCCAATTTCGGTGCCTAAAGGTAAAAATTATAATTGGTAATTTGTTAAGTTGTCTGTTATGAGCCAACTCAACAATATTGCAACAAACATATTATTCAGACACAGAAGCGGATTTGGATGTAAAGTAACCGAAATCTACAGAATATTTTATATATATTAAAAAAAAAACCTCTAGGTAGGCTATAGTACCAGAAGTTTAGAGGATTACAGGAAAGTCTGACTCATTTTGAGCATTTCCTGTGCTAAATTATGCAGAGACTACGGGTTACAAAGGTGTTCACAACACCGCTAACTTCACACACTCACCAACCCAACGCTGTGACTCATGGTGTGCCAACTTAAAATCTCACTGTTCAAATCAAACATTTCCTGCAAAAACGGCTGATGTTGCTGACTCTGACCTTCCAAAGAAAGAGCACAGTTCACGTATGCACACCGTTTGAAGATGAACGCATCTCTGTGTTGCCGTGCACTGCTTTCGTTTCAACACACCAGCAGCTTTCGGTGTTTAGGCAGGAGTTAAACACACCTAAGCACGTCAACGGATCGTTTTCTAACCAACTGTATCTCACTAACCTTCCCCGCCCTCCCGTCAGAAGGACCACACAAGCCTCCCTGCGCAGAACTTATCTGGCGTCACTGGTTTGTCTTTCTTTTCTGCCTGTGCATCCTCTTCAGATCCTCTCTTTCCCCCCTGTTTGTTTTGTCGGTGTCCCTCTCGTCTCTTCCTCCTATGTTGCAATAAGAACAATAGGTTATGGAGCGCGTTTTCCTGCGGCATTACTCACAGGCAGCAGCCGCCACATGCCATTAGGCTTCAGCAGAGAGACGGGAGCGTTCGGGTGGCGGTGCTGCAGCACTCCATGTCTGCCATCTAGTGGTGGTAGGAGAGAATTAAAAAGCTCCAGCAAAAAATAAATAAAAAGTAAAAAATGCAGGTTCTGGATGGCAGATGGCGGACTGAGTTTTTTTTTTTTTTTTGTTGAATGGTGCTTCATGTCTTACTCTTTACATGTCAAATTTAATTTTGCTTTTTAGTTGCTTAATAGAACACTGATGTGGTTACTGCAGTGAGACCTCTCTGCTGTGGATATTTGTTTTCTTTTTACTCAAAATGAAAGATATCCCCATGTAGACTGTGATCGCCAGCTCTAGACACGGACATCTTAATAACATTCAATCTTCAGTTAAGTTTTTCCCAAACTCATGAAAACAGTTGCTCCAGAAGAAGGATTTTATTAAGTCCAATTTTTCCATCATGTTCTTAAAAAACAGTTTCATGGAGGTAACAGCTAATAATTATTGATTCGGTTACTGTTTTTTGCGATGAAGTAAGATTTCTTGCTCTGCTTTCGAAATAACTTCTTGCAGACTGCTGCTCCCTGCTGCGAACAAAAGTTCCCAAATAAATTGGACAATTATCCAATGCCGAGATGCACAATCCGAGAATATTTCGGCGTAAAACAAAGTTAGAAAAACAGAGGGCTCAGCTGCTTAGAAGGAACAGCTATTAATGATGCACATTGTGGCACAATGTCTGCTGGGAACAAAAGATATATTTATTACACGAAGAACGGCCAGGTCCCATTAGATGTTGCACAAAAAGTGAGTCCGAAATGCAAAAAAAAAAAGAGAGAAAAGGCTACTGTTGTCACTATGCTTATTAGGAGTTGGCTAGAAATGTGTGCAAATGTCAAGCTGGATCACAGGGAAAACAGGACTCAGATACACATTCTACACTTTGGGATATAGCTCAGATTATTCGTTTAATTGGGGTTTTCTTAAGATGTTACGAGCATTAATTATCCTACTCACCCTTTCTAGCGCCTTCATTTTGGTGAATCCTTTCTCTTTTTTTTTTATCTTCCCAGCTGAAAACTAGTTAAACAGGATCAACATAAAATGGGATTTCAGTCACGTTAAAACAACCTCACTCTCTAAAGATGTCATGCAAATTTGTTTAAATGCTATTTTCTATTTCAATCAGAGTAGTGATCGGCTTATCACTACTCTGATAGGATCTGCTTAACGTGTTCCATGAATCACCTTCCTGATGTAGTGGACCCCAGTATTCGTTGGAGACAGGAACTATAACTGAGTCACCCTCTGAAAACCCTTACATTTGCCTATTTCAATAGTTAAAATACTAGATATATCTTCACATGCATGAATATACACAGTGGAAGCCATCTTGGCAATACAGCGTACGCTAATATCCACAGTCTTCCTTACGGTTGCTCTTGGGGGTACAGCCAATTAAAAGCAAGCAATAGAAATGGCTCCCCTTGATTGGCTGCTTTGCTGCCATTTGAGTGTGAATTAGCAATATGTCTGGGTATTTCTTAGCTTCCCAGGTTGCATTTTCCTGGCCAACCCTGACAGAGTATAATACTAGTCTGTAATTGTACACAAAACCCTTGTCATTCAAGAGCCATAAGCAATTTTTTTTCTTCTTTTTTTTTTTTTTTTACTTTAGTCAGGAGTAAACAAAGAATGTTAGCATTTTCTCTCAATAATTAGATTTTTCAAAAAGATCCCAGCATAAAACAAAGTCGAGATTTCCTTTGACTTTGCCAATCGGTGAAATTCTTATGCAACCCAAAAAAAAAAAAAAAAAAAAAAAATTTTTTTTTTTTTTTAAAAAAAAAAAAAAAAGTATGTCACCATTTTAGATTTGAACATGTTCGGAGTTGTTTTGGATATGTGCCTTGTCCAGTGAAATAATTGCACCTGAAAGCGCCACACAGATGCACCTTGTGGGAAAATAGTCCTTCTGAAATAGTACCAATGTTTGGTTCTACGTCTGCTGCTATAAATACTCTCGTGGCATTTGGGTCGGCTGTGTGCTGCAAGGAGCTGGATTTGCACTTCAGCCTGTTTTTTCTCCATTACGTTGATGATTGCACTCGGTTTGAAAATGTTTCAGGTGAGTAATTAAGTCCAGTGTAGAGTGAGGAAAAACACAGACACAAAGCTCTGCCTCAGTCTACCTTTCCTTCTCTGCCGCCTCTATGGCTGAATGGGGAAACCTTAATATTCCTAAACGGACGACTTTAGTGATAGCTGATGTTTTTCATAGAGTCGCAAGGCAAATAGAACGCTGCACAACAGCTCTCCTCATCCTGCATGTGTTCATATTTAAAGCAGCTCCTGTGCCGAAAATAGCACCTCACGAGCAACACCTGCCACTGCTGGAACTCTCCTTACGCGACTTTTACAGCGATGCGTGAAATTTTATATCTCTTAAAAGTATTGTTACATTTACTTAACGGCTTTGCGTCTCTGCTGACATGAAACGCTGCGAGACACGTTGTCTCTGTTCATGACTATGCGATGAACAAAGGAGGAGAACCTGTGAGGAGTTTTTCTTCCTTTTCTTTTTCCCTCCTCCACTCCTCCAAGCTATCTTTAAATGGCAACAATTTATGTCCACCCATGTGTTCAACCAGAAAGGAAAAAAAGCCAGACGAGAATGTGAGTGAGCAGCACAGAGGGATAAATCTGTGTTAATGTCAAAAGATAAAGAAATAAGCAGCATGTTTCCCTCCCCCAATCCGCCGCCTCCTCCCTCCCCCCCCCCAGGTCTTGTAGAAGAGGAGTGTTGGCGGTGGGGAGGAAGAAGTGAAGGGGGTGCAGACTTCTCAACCTCTTTTCTTGTTAATCTGATGGAGAGAACAATCCACGAGTGAGAAGCGGCAGGCTGCCAGCAGACTGGTTGAGTTTTCTCTATCTCTCTCTTGTTTGCTGCCCATATCTCTTTCCCTCCCCGACTCTCTCTCTCTCTCCCTTTTTCTCCCTCTATCTCTTTTAGCTTCGCCCCTCTCCTCTTTCCATCTCCTCTCTCGCTCCTGCCGTCTCCTCTGATAAATCTCTCACCCACCGCTTTTCGCTTCCTCTGTCTCTCCCCATCTCTCTTCTTTCCCTCCTGGCCGTTCCTGTCAGGACTGTATCTATTGCTTTATCCCCCCTTCTCCTCCCTCCTCTGCTCCCTCTTCCTTCTCCTTTTGTTTCATCTCTCGCTTCTCCCTTTCTTCCCATTTGACATCTTCGCCCCTTCGTTCACTTCCTCTTTTCCTCTCCTTCTCACTCAGTCTCCGCCTGCAGGACTATTCGATAGATTAACTTCAGCAGTGGCGGCGGTGTTGCTGATTCAGCCATATTCTTTTTAAATGACCCAAATCCCACAGTCTTGAGAAACCTCGCACTCGGTCCAATTGCATTGCCTCCCCTTCTGTCTGGCAATCCTTCTAATCCACTTAAACACACGCAAATGTTTACTTTTTTTAATCGATCTAAGGATGCACGTCTTTTTTTTTTTTTAAACATGAAAAAGAGATCACTCTCAGTATCCATGGCTCTCGGTGTTGTGGTATGGATATCAGCAGCAAACCGGGAGTCTCCTTTCAGGCCTAGTTTCTGTCACTGTCCACCATTGTCTGTCTTTCTGCTAATCACAGTCAAGCTGGGTTGGCATGTTCATGAAGATAAGACTTTATTTTATTTTTTTCCCCCTCTTCAGTGGCACCATCAAACTCCTTGATGGAAACTTTTCTTACAGCCATGTCTACAAATGAGTTTTGATTACCGTGCACATAGACTGTCAACTTGCAAATTGACACCCTGACTACATACATTTTTTTTTTTTTGCTTTCTTTGATACACCCCATATTTTTCTTTTGTTCTGTCACCAATGTGGCACTTCCATTGGCACGACTTGAAAGGAAAAAGCAAACCAAATCTACATTTGCATACATTATTCAATGGATGCTCGACAGCCCGACGTGAAAGGAACAAAGTTTTGTTTGTTTTTTGGGGGGGGGGGTTCCCGGAAAGTTGAATTACAGAGAATGCTGTCATTGTTAACTTTTAAAAGGATATTTTGGACATTTGAAATGGTTTTCTGTTTAGACATATACGTGATTTCAGTGTTGAGAATCAGGAAAAACAGATTAGAGGGGTCAAGCTAACCATTAGTCAGGGAAACAGGTGAACTGAACTTAAGATCCAGATGGTGCGAAGGCAGGCCAGCACGAAACCGATGCGATCTAACATGCAGCAGAGAAACGTCCAGTAAAGGCAGGAATAGCAATGAACATCGTTGCGGTGGACAGAGTAGACAGGAGGGCAGTCATGACACACATAGCGAACCTACAGTTTTCAAGGATGTTGTTGTCCCTTTGAAAAAATATCAGCATGGCGAAACTTCAGGTGCCGTTTCAGATTCCTAGTGTTTTGTCCACCAAATTCAAACTTATATTTATGGCCGTTTTGCCAGACAATCCAGTTCGTCTTTCAAAAGCCTATCAAAATAAGTCCATAAATCTTTTTCTGAGTTTGAATCCACCAAGTGCCTTTGCATAGCATCCACCGCGGTCCTTTAATGACCACGAGTGTCATGAAGAGCAGCATTACTGATATGTTTTAGCTTTTGACTAAACATAGCAGTAAAGCACAATAGGTGGAAATGTTTTGGATGTCTGACAGAGCAGCCACCAACATTTTCATCCAGTTTTGTCTCATCAGTGAAAACTCAGTGAAAAGGGGCAATGCTCACTCATCTAGTCATCTCAAAACATCATGAAAAAAAGAAAAAAGAAAACTAAATAATTTTACAGTCGTCGTCATTAGCGAAAACAACACTGCCGTCATCTGGATAAAGTGGGCGGCACTGTGAGAATCGTGTTCTCTGTTTTCTCCAGTGTCGTCAACGCGATTCAGTCCGATTTGCTTTGTTAGAAAAGACAAAGGTGGAGGCCTTGACAGCGACAACTACCCGACAGACCACAGTTTGTGAGACTGGAGGGCTGTGTGTCGAACCGGGTTTTCAGGAGCCCCACGGGGGTTTGTGCTCTTGTCATCCCTTTTCACTCTGTGCTCTTGATTTATGTCGTCTACTGAAATACTTCGATGACTCTGCTGTCACTGTGTGTATCAGAGATGGACACAAGCATCTTACCCAATCACCACCTACTTAGACCTCAAGAAATTAGTCAAAAATTCAAACTTAAAAGTACTTTGTTGATCCCAAATGGGAAAGAAAGTAAATGTTGCTGCAACTCATATCTATTCAGATTATTCAGAGTGTTATTGCAGATTGTGACGGCTTTTGGCAGGAACAATCTCTTGTGTTTTCAGTGGGTTAGACGGTGTGGTGTTCAAAACAACTAAAAAAAATTTTGAATAGGACACACCGTTCAACGATAAAACACAGGACAAAACTGTTCCTCGAACAAACAGAGAATCTCAACATCTCGAGATGTTAAGATTCATATCTCATCCTCACTAAATGGTCTAGTTTAGCGAGGAGGACAAATTTTGGATTTAAAATGTCCATGTTGTGCTCTGAATCGATGCGAGAAACGTTTCATTTTCTCCTTGGCTGGTTTCAAGGGGAACCTTTCAGTAAGTCTCTGATTCTCAGGTACGTTCCAGCGGCTTCAGCTGCTTCTATTTATTCTTTGAACAAGTAAAATGAATGGCAGTCCTTCCAAATCCTGATCTAGCACAGCTAAAGAACTGCTCACAGTACACTAAATGTAAAGGAAGGAACATGTGTTTCATTCAGTGCATTTTTTTTTTTTTTAGAAAATACACCGATTCAAGATTTCAAGTTGAGCAAACCACTTCAGCTGTTGTGGCTAAGTGCATTGTGTGAGCAATTAACTTGCATCTCAAATTAGTGACACTTCGGGGTGTTTACACACTTTGGCCACTCACATGACTATGCACTCAGGGTAATTTTGTAGACTGTGTGCATAAATATCTACAAAATCATGATTCAATCAGTCATGCTGACAAGAGCACTCAAATGCAGCATTTAGTGGCGTCACACGCTGGAAAGCAATGGAGATTAATTTAACTCTGGCATACTCTGCACCACCTCACGGTGCATGGAAAGTCTTTCTACGCTAATAATTCGGGAAAATAAAAATGTCAATTTCTTCATAATCATGCAAGGCTGAATGGCATTTGGCAAGAGTATGAACTTCAGGATTAAGGAAGCTCCATTATAGCAAAACTAAGTCACAGTTATGAGTCACAGGTAATTAATACTTCACAAGAACTCAAATGCAAACTCCCAGGAAGCCTTAAATGTACTGCAAATATTAGCTAAAGGTACTTTACAAGTCTAGTAGGTCCACTCTCTGACTAAATATATCCATATATTCAGTTTATAATGAATTTAAGATCGCCCTTTTTTATTTTCTGGCAGTATTTCCAATAGTGGAATACTAGACATTTTCACACTTAGCTTTTCAAACTTTCAAGTAAGTTATGATCTCAAGATAGAATGAGCTAATAAACGTTATAGATAGATGCATATAGATATTTTTTTCTTTTTTTCTCTCTCTGTAGTGCAGACAGTTATGATTTGACAAATCAAGCTGAGCGATCATTATTTCTCTGCCAAGTTTCTGAACGACTGGTGAATTCAAACATACGGAAAACATCAGGATGAGTTCGTGTCGAGTCCTCAGGTTCCATTAACCCCTCGACTGCCCTGATCGAGTGTCAGAATCACCATCTGCTGTCTTCTGGATGACATAACGTAAATGATCTATACATGCCTCACTGTGCGGTCACGCTCAGCCTGACACTCTGCCAGCCCAGCATGGTGTTCTTACTCAGACCCTGCCGATAACAGAGCCTCGTGCTACATGGATGATCGCAGCGGGGTTGTTTGGCTGGGAAGCAATATTTAACAAAGTTTGACCATTATGAGGCCGAGCACGTGCGCGCACGCACACACACACTCGTTTGACACGGCTTGCTTGTTTAAGATGAGTGCAGTGCATGCTCAAATGCACATGCCGATACACAAACGCCTGGATGTCCTAACCCTTTGCTTGACTTGTGTTTTTTTTTTTTCTTTGTGGGCATTTTGATTGGTCAGAGTTGCTTCCTATGGCTACACGCCATGGTCCATAGCAACTTTTCCATAAAAACAAAACAAAAAATGTTAGATCTCAGAGGAAGGACTCTCTTTTTTTTTAAGATCTTCAACTTTTTCCAGACTTCTTTCAGCTGAGTTTTCTTTTTTTTCTTTTGCATTTTTCTGTTACCTCTGCACCAAAAAAAAAAATTCAACAGAGCGCATAAATGTCATTTTTCCTCCTGTGTGATATACTATCTGGGTTATTACCAAGCGTGCATGTGTTAAAATGAAGAGGAATATGAAGAAGAAAAAAAAAAAGAGTGACAATGAAAAGAGGCAGACCGAGAGTAAAGAAGAGGCAGACAAAGGAGGGTGCAAGAGAAGCGGCGGAGAAGCGCGGGAAGCCGGGGTGAAAAATATGAAGGCGCCGGCTGTCCCAAATTGAATCAAGCAAACGTCGAGGAGCATTCCTAGCCTTTTTGATCAATTAATCTAGCAGATGGCACGGGCGCAGAGAGTGGAGGTAATGCCGAATGAGCGAGCCCGACGAGAAGGAGCGAAGCAGGTGTAAGGTGTGAAAAGTTCCCATCCTTTCATCTGAAAGCTGAGATAGTTTCTTTCTTTTTTTTATTATTTTACTTTGAAACGATAAGACAGAAGGAAAACGTAAAAAGACAGACAGTTATAAGCAACGTGTGACTTCTCCCCCTTACCCCCAGCCATGAATGCATATTCTGGTGATAGATGGGCGCTCATTCGACGCGGGTGTCATGAAACAGAGCAGCAGATTGCTAAAGAAAAGCCAGCTGAGGAAGCTTAGCTGGCGGCCGCCGATGGACGACTAACATCCAGAGATAATCAGAGGAAGGCGAAGCTACGTTTTGTCGCTCTTGCAGAAGCTACCAGCTGGGCAAATCCATTCTCCCCGGATCCCCCCCCCCACTTTCCCTTCCCCTCTCCACCCCCACTGGCTCTCTTAGAGCCGTGTTGATTTTTATATTCGGCGATTTCCGCAAACGTTTGAGTGGAACATAAAGGAACTCTGAACAGGTAATAGAAGATGAAAGGACTTGCAGTCAATGATGCATGAAGGTGAAAGAGCATGTAAGACGCGGGAAGTACCTTAACAAAATTATATGTAGAGATAAACATCACCCTGCTCTCATTTGTCTTCCATCTTCTTTTTTTTTCTCTCCCCCCGTCCCCCGCCCACCCTCCTTTATGTTTTGTTTTTAAGCAACCACCGCTCCTCCTCAGGAGTGAGACAAATCAGGGTCAGGCTGAACCTTAATTTACACCCCATGCAAAAAAGAAAAAGACGGAGACGAAAATCAAAACAGAAAACGGAGGCAATAAGAAGGCGCTGCCGGTGCTCTGGATTAACCCTGGCTGTTTTATCTCCACAGCAATTTGCCTTGTAGACAAAAAGAACTGATTCGCCGGGTTAGAAAAACAAGGAGAACTCGATGAGGAGCGCTCGCCCTGCACGTCATCGCTCCCCCTCTGTCTCTCTCGCCGACGCATCGTCTCTAATCGATGAATATTGAGTGTCTCCCGCCACCAGCGTTTTAAAGAGAGAGAGAGAGTGAGTGAGAGAGCACCCACCATCGTTCATTTCTCATATTGATATTTTCTTGCCCTATTTCCCCCCACCCTCTCTCTGCTCTTCCTTCCTTCATGCTCCTGAAGCCTCTGTCAGCAGAGTGAAAAGTTTCTCCGCTCTAATAACTGCTCGTAACTTTCCAACTGTAATGACTGCAGGTGTTTTGCTCTGTTTTTTTTTTCCTAATGAAAAGGTTGCAGAAGCCTGTGTTGCTCACCATTATTATTTGCTCGGCCTCCATTTCATTTTGCTTCTTTTTTTTTTTTTTTTTTTTTGGGAGAGAAAAATAAATAAATAACGCTCATGTGAGATGCAACAAGCCTGAAGCCAGACGTCCAAGGTTTGTTGCTAGAAGAAGAAAAAGAAAAAAGAAAAGGAAAACTGTGTAGTTACAGTTCCTATACATTTAATGTAAAAACTGAAAAGGCCATACAATGTCAAATTGAACGTGGTCTTGATGTACAAGACGTTTCTAGCGGCGGGCTGCATGACGAGCTGCAGAAGTGGGCAGATTAATTGCAATTTTTATTGAGCTAATTTGTTTTCTGTGCACAAAAATCAAGATGTGTACAAAAAAAACAAAAAAAACAAGCAACAGAAAGTTGTAGTGGAGTCTTGACGTTATATTTGGAACACCAAACACAAGCATCAAATCAAAAGTAGGTTGTTTCTTAGGACAAAAATAGTAATGGAAAATTCTCTGGCTCGAAGCTCGAGTTCACAAAGTGAAGATTTACCCAGTCAGGAGGAAAACAGGAAAAAGTTTTCTTGAAAGCTTGTTGACCTAGCTAACCAGCACTCCTCCCGAGAATTTATGAGCACAGCACAGTCGGCCTCATACAGTTTTCCTCAGTTGTGGAAACATATTTTTTCTCTACATTGTTGCTTAGAATTCATTGTTTTTATGTTTTTATCAACATTCTCAAAACCTTAAAATTTAGTTTCAAAACTGTAGTTGCCTGCGCTTGAAGCTCAACCTCCAGCTCCAAATTACTAACAGATACAGAAGTTTATGAGCTGATCTTTATAGTCTGCAGTCTGGAAGAAAAATCAAAGCAAATCTACAGACTGTACAAAGTGATTGCTCATCATGCTACTCCGGTGACACTCGGCCTCACGTCTTAATAGGTGCTATACAGTAAAGTTCTACTTACTCACCCTTTTACTTTTACTCCATTTGTCTCTTCGCCTCTTACTTCCACCAGCCTATTCTCCAAGGGAGCAGCATGGAATAGAGTCTGTCTGTTCTCATGGTTCTTCAGTGAACGTCCTTATGTTGGTTGTCTGATGAGTAGGTGTAAGTATTATCAATTTTGAATTATGTTTGATTTGTGACATCCGTCCTTTCACTGTGTTCACCTCGTGTGACTCACAGCAGGCGTGTCACAGCGCAAAGTGTTTTAAGAATAATGCAGATAGGACTTGGGATTTGCAAAATGTCCCCACCTTGACAAGTCTACGGCTTCGCCACGAGAGAGAGATTAATTCAATCAATGCAATCACGCATTTGGGAATTTGCCTCGTGGAAGGGATTTTTAGTGTTATAGCAGCTGTAATTTACTATAATCACCAGTAGCAAATGACAAGTTGGGATCGACTGGGGAAAATTTTGCCGAGTGCAGGTGAGTGGAGTAACTTCTGCTTTAGCTGTAATGAGCATTGTAACTAATTTGCACTGGCATACAAAAGCATGTTCCTCACAACATCTCTGTCTATGAGTGGCCCACTTAACATTAGCCTTTTGTAAATCTCACTTTTCTCCACATGAACATTCTGTGATTAATTTAAATGGAAACCCTGCAGACGGCTCAGAAAATGGTCACTTTTCTTCAATAACACTTCAAAAACTCGTACCGTTGAAAGATCTACTTGAGAATTTTTATTTTTTTTTCTTAGGGCAGTACAATTAAACACTCAACATGAAATCAATTCATTGCAAAGGTAGTTGATGTGATTTGGGGATGTGTCTGTAAACGCCTTTGTTTTCTTGGGAAAACAACAGCGTGACAAGAAGTAGGCGTGCTTTGGCGAGGCGCTCCCTGTGCGAGCGTCGAACATTTACATGCAGGCCACACACACGGCCCGGCACCAACGAGCTGCACCAAATAGAACATGTAAGCCCAATTTATTCTGGGAATATTACTTATTAATTTGCATAATGATTCAGATGATTCAGACATTTGTTAGAGGCGGAGTACCCTGATTGATGGAAATTTAATTATGACACCTCTTAGTTATTAAACGGTAATCAGGCTAAGCCACTTATCTTTAATACTTACCTTTAGCACACGAGGGCCGGAAGAAATTAATGACAGGCGGCGGCGGTCGCACACTCAAATCAATTCTTCCTTATACCTTATCACGCCTCTGCCTCAAAGCTGGCTTAAATTTGGCCACAACACGGTGATTCCCACTAATCAAATGAGGGCCCACTTCATGAATTATTTCCAGCTAGCTTCTGCTACATATTGGGGCATTTTTGCACATTCTTTACAGTTTTCTGGTAAGAGTAAAGAGGTGTGGTGGAAATACTAATGAAGGAAGCTTCAAGACACAGAGGACCTGAGTATTATTTGGTCTATTATGAGGCACCTAGTAGCCATAACCAATCAAAACAATGATGGGTTCTTTGACTCCAGCGGAAACACCCAAAATACAGAGGCACAATACTGAAAACAATTAAACGGTATAACTTTGTAAATGAGTGTGTGTGTGCATGGTTGTTTGTCCTGTGTGTCTCTGTGTTGCCCTGCGATAGACTGGAGACCTGTCCAGGGTGACCCCGCCTCTCGCCCGGAACATTAGCTGGAGATAGGCACCAGCATCTCCTGACCCCACTAAGGGACAAGGGTGTAAAGAAAATGGATGGATGGATGGATGGATGGATGGATGGATGGATGGATGGATGGATGGATGGATGGATGGATGGATGGATGGATGGATAACTTTGTAAATGTCAAATATCTCCTCATCTACAAACTCACAACAACAAAAAAGAATGTATTTCAATACTTTAACAGGTTATTTGCCTAAATGAATTGTGATATTTCTTCCAGTCAGCATTCTGTCTTTCACAGTCACAGTTAAAATTGTGTCTGTGGGAAATTGGTGAGTTTTACTGGACAGGGAGGAAATGAAAACAGAGACCCAGAAAAGAAGCAAGTAACTCGAGATGTCAGAACGATATGATGGAGAAGAAAATGCAACATTTGCATCAGCCTCCATTTTACAGTGAGGCAAAAAATAAAAAATAATATAAAGCTGCAGACAACTGATGCACCAATGCTGTTCAGAATAATAGATGCTTTATAAGGGTGAAATGGTCTAAGTATGTTTTGATATAATTTTTACAAACCAAAAGAGGGTCACACAACTTGTTCGAAAACGTTACCAATAATCAGAAAAAGTTTGTAAAAACTAATCAATTATTTTTTCTTTGTCATTTGTTCACATTCAAGACAGTTAAAGTATTGGCTTTAAGAAAGTGTATTAGGTCTAATTCAACATATACATTGGACATCCAAAGATAATGTAATTAGAAAACCTTAAATATGTTCGCAATGTGTTTTTTTGTTCAAACTGTTACGGAGATCCCCTTCAGCCAAAATGAAATAAATAAATAAAAAGGTAGTTGGCTACTTTATTTTTATTTATGTTTATTTAGACATGTATTCACCATTTTATTTATGTATATATTTATTTTATTTGTTCATCCATTAATTTATTTGTTTATGTATTTATTTCATGCTGTTACCATGTTGTAACAGCATAAAATGTGACAGATAATCTATGGAAAACATCAAGCTCCTCTGCCTCCTCTCAGCCATCTGCAGAAATATATCACTTGGTCAGAAACAACCAATCAGCACCAGGAGGAACATCCTGGCACTGTCAATCACGCTTGTGCATGTGCTGCTCCCCATGATGAAGGTGGAGAAACAACTTACCGTCACAGGAAAGCTGTTTATCCACCATCATCGGTGGCCATGATAGCTAACCTGAGCATTCATGGCAGACTGAGGTGTAGGGAATTAGGTGTAGCCTAGCAGAGAACAAAGGACATGAGCAGCATTTACACGAGGATAACTGGCCTCAACCCAACAGAAAACATGTGTAAACCTTGTGGGAAACCTTCCCAGAAGAGCTGCAACGTGTTGGTTCGACACCAGAGACCCAAAGGATTACAAACGGGATTTCACCTGCATGACTTCAAAAGTTGTGCGCGTGAACGTTGATGAGCAAATAGTTTTGGCTGAACAGTGTATTTTCTGGCAAATCCAGCAAATAGTCCCATCGTGTCAGACACTCATAGAGTGTGTGCAGGGTGTCAAACTGTCAGGCCAAGATGGTCAGAAAAACAATAAAAACAGGCAAGTTACTGAAAAAAAGCAACTTCTTCTGTCTTTTGACGGTAGCCTGGCGTATATGTTCCACCCTTTATTTTACAAAAAATAAGTGATAGAGCCAGTGATTTTGCAAACGAAACTAATTTTATCAAATTTGAAGCAATAGATTTTAGATATGCCCACACACGGGGCAAGATAAGAAATCATGTGACAGCAGCTTCACATTTTTGGGGAAAACAGGAAGAGTTGACACCTATAAGATGGCTGAATGTGATGGGCTAATTAATTAAAAGAAGAGAATGACTAAGACAGAGTGCGCCGCATGACCTTAAATGAGGCAGACAGGCTGATTTTTAAACAGGATTACACCACAAAACTCCAGGAAATTTAAACCTTTAGGCGGATAAAAACCCGGGAATTAAAACGCACACGCAAAAGAGAGGAGTCAATAAGCACCGGGTGCAGGTGTGGGTCTAATGACTCAAAAATCTATATGTAGTGCCAGTATAATTACAGGAGGCCAGAAAAAAAAAAAAAAAAAAAAAAAACCGAGCAAGCCAACATATGCACCACGAAACTTCCGTCTGAACAAATATATTCAGCTGCCCAGACAGCAGCAGCAGGCAGGGAGTGTCGAGCTGCAGGATCCAGGAGGCGAGCAGCTCTTTCTGAGCTCCCAGCTGAAAGTTTTCCACATTAATGCTGCTGAGGAAATATGGGAGGAAAACATAAAATCCTTCAAAAAAAAAAAAAATAATAATAATACTCCTGTCAGGAAAGATTAGAATAGATAAATTATGAGCTCAAATTTTTTTCGGTGTCCACATAATTTGCTTCCCTAATCACGTTCGGGGTATTCTAGAGATGCTGCTTTTTTTTTTTTTTTTATTCCTCCCACCTGATTTTAACTGGAAGCTGCCAGTCTACAACCTGAGGGCAAATAGGGATGCAGGAGAAACACTGAGGTCAGACAGCGAGTGCAGTGGGACCAAGAAACGACTTAGGCAGCAACAAGGGAAAAAAAAAATATATATATATATATATATATATATATTTACGCATTAGCTGATAAAAAAAAAAGCATAAGAGTTACATAACGAAGAAAAAAAGCTTTACAGGAAACTGATTGTTTGATTTCATTGGTTTTCCATGTATTAAACTACAGATATTCTCAGTTAGATTTAGGTCTGGGCCATTCCATGCCATGAATATGCTTTTATCTAAACCATCGAACTGTAGCTCTGGCTGTTAGCTCCTTCTATTTTATCATAATTTCCTAGTGCTCTGTAAGATATAAAGTGTTTATTATATCCACCCCTCTTTAAGTTACACACAGGTTGACTCTATTAAAGTGACTTAATTCGTTTTTTTTAGGGATCTCAGCATAGAGAGGTTTTGATACGAGCAAACAAAATGTTATTTTTAAAGAAACTTTTCACTCACAAGTATTTTCTTCCTAACACTTTTGTAGCTGCATACCACTTAGTGTTGGCTTGTCATGTTACATTTCAAAAACATTCAAGTCTTTAGTTGTAACATGACAAAATGGACAAGTGTTCAACAGGTTTGCGGCGTTCTGGAGCTGGCCTGTTTTTCTACATCTGACCGGTCGTGTTTCTTCGGGAATGTTTTTTTTTTTTTTTTTTTTTAGACCAAAAAACACTTAACTTAATTTAAATTCCTCTCACACTCCAATATGTTGCTCAGCCTCCAAACACCCCCCCCCACCCCACCCCAAAAAAAGGGTAGCGCAGCAGCTAATTCTCACTGTACGTATTTACACCATCACTTACATCCCCGGTCTCTGACAGCAGCTGTTTGGCGGTAAACATGGAGATGTCAGCCAACCCCACCATTTCCCCCTCCGGGTTTCTCCACAATAATTACAGGTTATCGGTTTTCGGACAGAGAAATAACTACGCCGGGCTTGCTGCTCCTCGGGAAAAAAAACAGTGGCAGTGAGCTCTCCTCCGTGGAGTGGAGCGTCTTACTGAGGCTGTGGGGAGTTAATGCTCAGCTATAGTGACTGATTTAGGAGGAAAACATGTCTGCTGCTGAAGTGACAGGCATCAGATGTGATGCAAGTGGTTAGATATATTTATATATATATATATATATATATATATATATATATATATATATATATATATATATATATATATATATATATATATATATATGTGGGTATATATGTTTTTTTGTTGTTTTTTTTGTCAGAACTCGCTTTCAGAAGTCTACAGAGACGACGACTGGAATGAGCAGCTCTGCTCTGGTCTCAGCAAAGATGGAAGACAGACTGAAGACACATTTATAGAAAAGTTAAACATTAGTTTTATTCCTTAATATTTGAGTAATGATCTAATTGTGAGTTCCTTATAAAAGATATTAGTGGGGTTGTGCTGTGGTGGCGCAGGGGTTCAGCACAACCCACATATGGAGGCCCTAGTCCTCGATGCAGCCATCGCAGGCTCGATTCCTGTCCTTGGCGACCCTTGCTGCATGTCTTCTCCCTTCTCTCATTACCCAATTAACTATCAAATAAAGGCCACTAGAGCCAAAAATAAATAAAAAAAAATAAAAGGTATTGGTTGAACAGTCACTCTGACCCCTTATGACCGTCAGAGGACTGCATGTCAAGCAGTTTTTTCATTTAAATTGGGATGTCCATGTGTTTTTGTTCCAACAGATGACAAATATTTCAAAAATGAGAAAAAAAAAGATGGAGCAGAGAAACTTAGTTTTTTTTTTTTTGTTGTTTTCAAATTTGGCCCTGGAAGCGTTGACAAATTGTGTTTTAGACAGAAGATTATTAAACACAAAATATGTACATGTGTCTGAATCATTTCATATTAGATTAAAATGTGTATTTATTTTAGAGATTTAATTTAATAGTAAAGCTATGTAGACTAGTTACACACAGGGTGATTATTATTTAGTTCATATGTATATGTGTGTGTGTCTGTGTGTGAATTCTGACTGAGTTTAAAAAGAGAAAAACTATGCAGTCTGAAAATGTTAGTTGCGAAAAAAACAAAACAAAACAAAAAAAAAAACATAATATCACATCAAACAGTTTTCCCACTGAGAGAAAAAAATGCTTCTGATTTTTCCAGCTAAGCTGCCAACGAGAAGAGCACAACAACACGTGAAAAGCATCAATATTGTCTTTGTTATCTTTAACGGCAATGCAAGGGACCTACACAATAGGAGTGACCTTCAGCCCAACAGACCAGAATGCCAAACCACTCCGATTCGTCTCTCGGTGACTGTCAGGTGTAGTGCACCAGAATTTATCAGAAGCTCGTGGCCCGCCGCCGCCGCTGCTGCGCGCGTCCCCCCTCTCACACGCTCACAACACACGGAGCACATCTCCATGAGGACAAACTGAGCTTATTTCATGGCAGAGCAGAGGCCCATCTGTGTGGCGCAGCCGGCTGCCGCCGCCGCGGTGAGCAGCGGCAGGATGGATGGCGGTGTGAGGTCCTGTAACAGTGGAATTGTGCTCCGCTGAAGGAGGAATTGATTAAGTTCACTTGGATAGCTGCGTGGCTTCTCGCTGGAGCGGCGGGAGACATCTGATGGAGCCATGATAGGGATGAGCTGGCAATGAGGAGCATTCTGAGCGGCGGGACAGATGGGTGCAGATTGAAAAGACAGATATGATTTTATGTCTGTACTTTGGCACGTTTGTTTTTAATTAGCATATAATAAGTCACCAAGCTGAGCAGAAAGAAACGTTCACGTCCTGTAGTTTTGCCAATTTGTTTTAAAATAAATTCATTTTATTTCCTCATCAATCAAGATATATATATATTTTTGAAAAAGAGACTGCTTCCTTGCATTATTGATGAAAACGGCTCCAGCCCACAATCAACTTTAGCTTAAATACAGTGCCTCGCAGAGGGTTTTCGCATTTTTCACGTGAAAAATGTGCTTAACTGCTTATATAAAAAGCAACTGGACGTATTCTCCCATTTCTTATTTACTCTAAAAGACAGATGATGGCCTCACGTTTAAAATTTCCAGCATACAGCACAGCCTTGATTTGTTCCCCAACTGAGCAAATCAACACACTCGTTAGCTTCCCTAGCTAGCGTTTTTAGACCCAAACGTTGATATCGTTTGGGTTGTTGTGACCACTGCCTTCAATATATTTTTAAAAATTACCTTAAAATACTCGATAAATGTTAAATGAAAGTACAGTAGCATACGTTTTTAAAAACATTTACATATATAATATTTTATACCACAATTTTCACTTTGTAAGAATAAGAAGTTTGTCGGTACAAGAAAATGGGACAGCACAGGGATGTGTATTAGGGCCTTTATAATTTTTGATTCAGTTGTTTACATATTGTCTGTTTTTTGTTGTTTTTGAATCAAACCACCATTAAAACACTTTCTACATCCAGTTTTCCTTCCAACCTGAATTGGACGCTTCACTTTAGACACCTCCCCAAATGGTTGTTTACTGCATGGCGATGGCAGTGTAAGGCTTTGGGAGTTTTTGTGTAAGCTCCTGATAGACAAACTGTAATAGATATGGATGCTGAAGGCAATAATTAAAAATAAAAAAGCTATCTAGACTTTTCAATTTAAAACCTTCATCACCTTAATCTGAATTAAAGGTTTGCGTCTCTACAAACCAAAAACTTAAAAAGCACCACTGGATAAACACAAGAGTGTCTTCAGGAGAGCTCTTGCAAAAGTTGCAGCATGACACAGCCAGATTCTGGCCACAAGACAGGAGAGCGTGTTTGGAGTGAGCTAAAACTGGCGATGCAATAACACTTCCCATCCATCCTGGATGAAGTTTAATGTTTCTGCAACAAAAACGAAGAGACGTCCAAAAGAGACCTGAGCCAAGCTTGTGGGCTGGTTCTCAGTGAGACTTAAAGAGATTTTATTTATGTGGAGATGAGCAAACCCAACAGAGAGATGAATATGAAACATGAAAAGAGAATAACGTAATAGGATCTGAAAACTTTGTCATATACATAAGTTTATTTTGTGTAAAAACTCCAAGGTTTAGAAGAAGCTGACCTTCTTTGTTGATATGTCTTTAAGATAACAACCAAAAACAATGCAGCTCTCTTATTGGTCATTTATTATTAAACCACAAAAAGAAACAACAGACCAGCTTTATATCTTTAAGCAGGAAGCGTCTTCCATTGCCTTACCCTTAATCATTCCTCTACTGTACAATTTTCCTTACAGTAAGATCAACTCAAACAAGTTTAACTTTTTGCTTGGGTTTTCTTTCATCAAAAGAGGGTGAAAAAGTAAAACAGCTGTCCAGTATGATGTGGCTAAATGTCCCTTTGCAAATTGCAGAGAATCCAAGCCCATTTTGCAGCCACCAATTAGCTCCTAGCATTATCCCAATAGAATATTTATCACTTTTTATTGAGCAGGTTTCTTGGCACAAACTAGACAGTTAAACGTAGTTCATAGCTAAAACTGGGGCTTTGTAGAGGCCAAAGCTTTGAATGGAAGAAAGTCTTTGAGATCATCAATAGAAGGACGTAATTCTTCAAGAGCTAGGCTTCGAACTCCAGAGGGAACCCCGACTATCCCCCAGCTGTTAACCCAAAAGCCTCCCCAGTTACCGACTGCCTGGTTTTCCCAAAGAACCACATCACCCCCAGAATCTGGGTTACTGTCTATTGAAGGGACCAGGTTAAGTCAGATAAATTAAAACTGCTCTCCGAACTTGAGCTTCGAGCATGTAAAACTGTGACAGAGAGCCTTTAGAGTCATTATCGATTCAGAACCATTTATTTTGAAGAGGCTTAAACCTTGTGTCGGCCCATACATTGCAATCAGACATTGTTTCTAATTTCTATTAATACTCAGAGTGATGTGCAATGACCCATTTTCCCGCAAGGCATCATTAAACTTACATCTAATCTTAATAAATTGTTCAACTCCTAATAGAAATACGAGGACGGGGGATCAGGGACGGAAGATGGAGCAACTCAGTCACCAGCCTTCCTTCAGCCTGCAGAGAATCTTTGAGCTCGAATTGAGTGAGCACCTCTTCTGTCTACGGGCAGCAGACAGAGAATGGATTTCCATCCCTGACTTTGTCCTTTTTGCCGTCTACTGTTTGTGTTGTTTGATTCAAGGCAGCAAGGCAGAAAGAAAGGGACGGCTGCAGGTGTGTTGCGGGCCTCCGCAGCACATCCGTCGGCTTCTCTGACCCCCTTCGTCAAGCTTTGAGTGACGTTTCCTTGCGTCCACAAAAAGTTACGATGAGGTCGACGTCGAATGTCTACAGACGTCTTCCAGAAGCTTAACGCCGGTCCAGTTTATTCCATTCAAAGCCGGTGTTAACGTGTTTTTAAGCATTGTTTCGTTTGAACACCCAACTGCATCCAGTTCAACCCCTTTGCTCCTGATTTGACGTAAGGCTGAAGAGTCTTTCTTAATTATTTCATCGATCTTGTGCAAAAACATCAGCAGCCCCAATAGCCAAACAGCACCCTGTGATAATGCTGCATTCACGCAACTTTTACTTAGATTCAGCACGTTCAAAAGTGGCGCAGCGCACACGAGTGTTTGAGTGCTGGATGAAACAAGCACAGCGTTGCCTCTCTGTCTCTCTGTCTACACAGGACTCCGTGTGAGGCTCCGGGGAAGACGGAGAGGGTCAGCGTGCGTGACAAAAAAAAAGCAACGGACCATTGCCTTTGTGTTGACAGCGGAGGAGATAGCAAACAGACACCTGTGGGATTCTCACTTCCCCCCCGGCTGGTATCTGCGCCTGTGTCTGCGTGTGCATTAGTGTGATCTTTCCATCGCGCAGAGTGCCGCTCCGGTCGTTGCGAATGTGTCACAAAGTAGCAGAGCCTGTTCTCCCGCCAAATGCTGCGACCACCTGGAAGAGTTTAAAAGTTGTGCCTTAACTGCTGCTAAATGGGCTTTTGAGCTTGAAACACAAAGGACAAGATGAGCATTGTTATTATCAGTAAACTTTCATATCAGACACACCAAAGATTGGAATGAATTTTTGCTAAAGTAAACCAAATGCATGAAAAGAAAAAAGAAAAAGAAAAAATCTGAGTCTGTGAATGTATGTTTTGGACTTTCTGACAACGATCTGCAAGAACAGAAATCTGCCTCTTTGTAGTGCAAGCGGTATTATTTGAGCTGGCTTTTGAGACAGCGAAGCAAAGCATCAACCTTCATCTGACAATAGATTTGATTGATTTCGGTCTGCGGCTGAGAAATCCACAGTAGCACTTGCCAGTTGCTGTCAAGGGATAAAGCAGCAAACCACATCTGATTACTTATAGTTGGAATCCAGCTTTGGTTAATTTATTCACTCCCACGACGTTGATCTGCCTCATTTGAAAACTGGAAGCTTTGTTAAAGCCCGACTTTTATGAAATAAGAGTCTAACCAAGTCCACAGCTAATCGCTACCACATTTAGGAAAGACTCCCGTCCCGCATTGTGGACATTCTGACTTAAAGGAGCTGTCTGTTCTCCGTTCCTGCACCAAAATGTTAAGTAGAGCTTTATCGATCTGAATTTTTTTCCTTGCAGTCACTGATCTTATATTGAGTTTTTTCATGTTGAAACTTATTTGTTGAATTTGGATTTCTCTTTGGGAAGTATAAAAAAACGCTGGCATAGGAAGAATTTGCTTGTTTTTGAGGAAGTTGCAAAGTCAATGACTGAACTCAATCTTCCTCAGAAAATAAAATGTCAAGCCATCTGTTGACTGAATTGGACTGTATCGCATAACAAAGACTGAACTGGAATCTGTTTATGTGATTAGTCCTTACTGAGTTGCGTATGGATTTCTGGATATGAGTTGGATATGTTTGTCATGTGGATTCCTTTGGAGTGAGAATTGTTGGAAATTGGCTCTGAATTTAACCAAAGAGCTGAGCCTGTTACAATAAGCAATTAACCAATTAATCGCAGGGTAAATTGAAATGAGCTTTATCACTTCCATACTGATGATTAACACTTTTTTAAGGGCAAGTTTGTTTAGAGAGACTGTGTGCTATTTATTTCCTTTTCGTTTAGGTTTTCGGTTGTTGTGATTTATCTTGGATATTTAAAATACCTTCTAATTCCAGTGTTAAGTGCCACGTGCAAAATTAAAGTTTGTTACTTTTTGAGAGAGCAAACCTGTTATGTTAAAGTGGATCTCAAAACAATAATATTGTTTATAACACCTGGGACATTTTGTCATCCACCAAAATTTGATATTGTGACAGCCGTTCAAAGAGTTTATTTTAAAGTTTTAACATTTACTCTCTTTGGCATCTTATCTTAGCTATGTAATTAGCATTACACTATTGTCTGTTTAAGATTTTATTTCAACTGAAGTCAACTGGCTACACTTGATTTTGTTTGTGGGACTCTGAGTAAAAGGGGCTTGCGTGTCCCACTTCTCAGATTTTCATTTGTAAAAAAAATTTTTTGTCCACTTTCACCGTTTGAAATGTAGTGTGAAATTGGTGCTGCTGAATGCTGCTAGATAATAATTAATATTTCTAAAGTTACTAAATCCCATCGATTCTTTCATCTACAGCCTCATTGTCGATCTTTAAAGTCGTATTTCTGCATAATAAAAAAAAACTTCATCGGATTTGGGCTTCCACTGAATTACCTTCATATATATGGCTACTGAATACCTTGGTCTTTCTCCACACACACATTAATCAGCCAGAGAGAGAAACTAAGCCCCCCGCCCCCTTAAGTAAATTCTCACTGTCAAGTGTTGGCTGGGTATAATAAATCCAGCAAGCCCAGCACGGGTGGGAGGAGATGGGAGCCAAGAGGTAATTTGTGAGCAAAAGGGAAAAAAAAAAAAATGGAGAATTATTTTCTTTGACGGTCATAAACTAAGACAGGCGGCCTGGCACAGTAATCCACGGCCCACCGAATGCCGGCCTCACCGGTCGACATCAGCTTCGATCGTCTGCAAACGGCAGCAGGAGTAAAAACCGTCTCACATTCCCCCACGATCCGGTCAGAGTCCGCCCGGAGACACGGCGTTCAGAAAACCCTCCCCTCACCTCTTCTTATGGTTTTCTTCTGCCGTTTTAGCGGCGGGTGAAGGCAGATTGCTGTGACTTGACGAGAAAGAAAGGTGAAGGTATGTCAGGGTTGCAGTGTTTCTCCCTATCTGATTCCTGTGAAATTGTAACAACAGACAAAGATAATCTGAGTAAATACAAAACTCAGTTTTCTCTTAATAAGGGGGAAAAGATATATTCTTAGTTAAAAAAGTCGTGTGCTTAAGTTCTACCAGTTACGGCGAATCTTCCTTGTGAAGCAGACCATCACACCACCACTACTACTATGTTTGAATGTCAGAATGACCTTTTTCTTTCTTTCTTCTTTTTTTTTTTTTAACAGGACACACACCTTCACAAAGTCTTAGATCATTCTTGCTGGGTCTCAAGTCCGTCACAGAGTGACACATTTTGAGGAAAGACTCAAATAATCTTGTTATTATGAGACAATGATCATATATGAGGAAAGTTAGGTCTGCAATGCTTTAGATGTTGTTCTGGTTCTTAATCCTGGATGAGTTTCAGATTGTTGGTCCTCTTCATGAGAATGTCCAATAGAAAAACAACTGGAGGCTTTCTTGAGTTTGCTATAATACGGACATCACTTTGGATTTTTTTTTTTCTTTTCTTTTTAGATTTTTTTATTAGCTTACAGGTTCTATCTCATTTCTCATTTGGTACATATGAGGCTTCGGTGTGGCTCGTAAGCAAAAAGTGGGGAGCGGGGGGCAATTATTCAGTATTTCCACACCGGGCCGGGGTGGTTCGGATAGCTTTTGAAGAAAGCTGCGTTTTGTGTCCACTCCGGCTGCGTTTGACCAGAAACTTTGTTGGAAGAAGAAGAAGAAGAAATCTCAAGGGGAACAAATAGCTTTTCAAGCCGCTGTGTTTGTGTGCCGTCAGGAGCTAATGCCCATGCAACTGTGCATGTTTGCACCCAAGTTTAAGGCTAATAACACAAACACACCACCCTGTTCTCTGAATGTAGACATATTCACCCCTTTGGTCAGTGTTATTACCCCCTAATAGTTGACTGGCTGTGGATTTACAGTCATGCGTGACTCCGTCTGTGTATCCTATCCCTTCCTTCATGGATCAATGCATTAAAGCCCACTTTGAATACCAAACAAGCCTCTGGGTTGCACCTCCAGCACCGCTGTGCTGAACAGATTGCATGTGGTCACTCGCTTTGCTACACTCAAATTGCCTCCCACAGAAATGCCTTTCTTTTTTTTTGCCCCCCCCCTCCCCCACTGTCCCCACACACTCACAAACACACACCCTTCTGCACAGCCCCAAAAAGCCAACCATTGTGCTGTTTAATAGCAGCCATGGCCCTCCTCTCTCTCCCCCTCTGTTTCGCTGCAGAGTCTCACTCTGTAAGCAGCGTCCCATCCCTCCCCGCCGTTCGCTCACATGCAAAATTTATGACTGCAGCACGGGCGCAGAAGAAGAAGAAGAAGAAGAGCGGGGATCCAGTTCTGTCTCGCAGAGCAGATATAGGTTTTCAAATCCCATAGTTCCATATCCCAAGATGTTGTTCAGCTGTGTGACAGTGGCAGAAAGAGAGAGAGCGAGAGAGAAGATTAAAGTGTTCCAGTGGAACACGTGTCTATTTTCATCCTGCTCCACGGAGTATAAGAGCCTCTGTCTCATTACGGTTAAAAGAGGGCGCAGGCTCCCCATTACAACCAGGCTGCCTCTCGTATTCCCATGCACCCTGGAGAAGCTTCTCACGTTATACTTATATGCATATACCTACACTGAAGACGCGGAGATCCTGGGACCATTACTTCCCGAGCCACAAACACAACGCTTTCCTCCAGAGCATCACAGTTTGGAGGATTCTGAGCATAGGATAAGTTAATCGGCTTCCTTATTTAATCCTTCTAATTTTCATAGCAAGTATCATCTATCATGCATTTTTTTTGTTTGTTTGTTTATTTTATTTTTTTTTTAATGAAGGGCTTGACATTTGACATGACTCTTAGTTGATTAAAAACAACAAAAAAAAAGATTTTGGTTTTTATCTACACCAGTGGCTTTTTGAGGGAACCAGTCCAGTTTCTTACAGTTTCTTGAGAAACTGTAAGAAAAACTCCTGGGGATTTGCAGACTGGTGGTGCATCTCATAATCATGGGCTTTTCTATTATTATTTTCTTATTTTCCTTGGCCCCTTGGCCCAGAGTTCTTACTCACCGTAGCTTTAGGTACTGCAAATCTGTCAGTTTTGTCTCTGGCGTTGGCCTGTTGAAGTTGGCTAAATGTCCGCAGTTAATTTGTTTTACTTATCTTCTCATTTCGCACCCCACCATGAACAGCTCTGACACCACACACTCTAAAAACACCTGATCGAGATCATTTCGCTTGAACTCTGGTTGGATGTTCACGTTTCTGCCAAAAGACGAACTTTATCCTAAGTCTGAAGTGTTTTCCATCCTCTTGCAATTTATTTTTTTCCAGAATTGTCCTGGATTCTTCTCAATCCATATATTCATCAACTCTGACCAAAAAAAAAAAAAGCATCCCCACAGCATGATACTGCCACCACTGCGTTTCCCTTTGTCCATCATGTGTTTGCCACTATAATGATTTGCATGTCACATTTGACCACAACTCCTTTCTTCAAATGGGTTGTTGTTGTTCCCCCACTTTGAATCTTCTTATTAAAGTTTAATTTTAAAAAGTGCCTTTTTTAACCACAGTGCACTGTGCAACTAATTGCCGTTCCGTCAACAGATTCTCCCACCAGAGCTGTGGATTTCTCCAGAGTTCCCAAGGACCTCTTGACTGCTTCACTGATTACCATCTATGTCTTGCAGGTTTGCAACTGTGCTGCACACTTTCTATTTTCGGATGATGTTATTTAACTGTCCTTACCTGAGGTCTTCAGCTTGACACTGGTCACTAATATTCTCTAGCAGGTCTTCAGAGAGCAGATGGATTTATACTAAGCATTACATTACACACAGCTGGAGTTGAAATGAAACCTCAAGGGTGTCGGAGTAGAAGAGATTTAATAAAAATGCACGGTTTTCAGATAATTTGTTTCCCGTTTCACTTCTCAGTTGTGGACCATTTTTGTTGCTCCATCAAATAAAAAATAAAATAAAAAAACTACAAAAATTAGGTAAAATTCATTAACTTTTGTGGTTTAAGATTAAAAGTGTGAGAACAATTAAACTGGTATAAATATCCAATTTCTGTAATCTGCTCTAAAACAAATATCATACAGGTATTTCCACTAATTACCATCCAGAACCTTTTGTGTCTACGTGATTTTGGGGAGAAGACAGTAAAAGAAAGCACTGTGACTCCTTGGTGGGGGAGTAGCTCACACTGGACATCAGAAAATATCTTCAGGTCTCATCTGGGAGCTTTTCTTTGTGGAGTTATAATTATCTTTAATTGTCTTTAAGCCTCACAAGGTTTTCCTCCAAATGTGTGAAGTGCCATTGTGAGTGGCTGTGGGAGTGTAATCATGTTGACCTTGTGATGGACTGGCAACAAAGCTCATTCACGACACATTACTAAAAGACCTGGGCTTTTAATTTTAGTTAAACAAGGATTAAAATTCTCTACACTCATTGTTCTAAGATTCAACGTTTTATTTCTTGGAAGTTTACGGTAAATAAAAAAAAAAATAATAATAATAAAAATCTAGTTATTTCCACGCAGTGTCCAGAAAGGGGTGTTGTTCTGCTTGTTGCCTAACAGCTTCGGTCAGCATCCAGCGTTATTCATGTGCTATTTTTAGGACATATTCCGTGCAGTTTTCTAAAGAAATAATGAAATATTAAAAAGGTAGATTAGCTATGGGGACACAGTATCCCGACCAAATTTGTAGTCATAGTGATGCTAAACAGGACTAATGTCTTGTTAACAGTATGGTAACGATATTGGAAACAGCAAAAGTCGTTTAGGTTAATATGTTTGATTAACATAGCAGCTTAATTAAATCAAATTTACCGTAAACGTCTGAGAAACATAACACACAGGTATGACAGGTTTATAAGAAATCTGCTGAGTAAGCAGTATGTGACGTAACATCGATGTGCGCATGCGCATTACCATAAGGCAGAGGTTCCCAAACTGTGGGGCGCGCCCCCTAGAGGGGTCGCCGCGTCATTACGGGGGGGCGCGGGAAGCCGTCTGGATGAAAAAAAAAAAAAACATGAACACTGTATGCACTGTGTTTTTACCTTAGAATGGCCAACTCTCTGTTATTCCTATGTCAATTTGATACAGTAGAGGCATCCAAACTTTTCATATTTGTGTCCTCTGTCACTTTTATCAGCAGTTAAAACTGTTTAATCCGTTGTTGACATGTGGTAACCTGTTTATCCGAGCCGCCTTTAAACGCAACATGAGCGCTACGACGCTCGCGCTGGGTTTCCACCTGTGAAGGAGACCTGCTGCTGCTGGGCGGAGCTACGTAGGTTTGTGTTAGAATCACGGCAGCAAACCAGCAAAACGCAAAGAACTTTTCACAGTTTTTCCCTCCAAACTAACCGACTGCTTGAGTAAAGCTGCAGGTAATGTTAGCTAAAAGATGACTAGCTAATATCAATACAGAACCTTAAGCTTAACAAGCTTAACAAGTACCTTGTAGGCTACCGATGTTGGTGTCTATTTTCAGCTACGTACATTCATTTTGCCCCCAAAAAAGTCGATAATCCTCCCGGTTCCCCGTTCGCTTCTCATCGGGATCCCGGTCCCTGTTCCCCCTCATCCGTTCGGCGCAGTGCTCACCTGGCCTCGCACCTGGATCATTTGTCCCCGGCTTCTATTCTCAGGTCCAAATTGATCTCTCTCTCTTCAGGCCTCAGTTCTCCGCAAGTGGCGTCCCTAGCCGCCCTTCTGCCACCTGATGACGCTTCTCCGTCTCGTCTTTCTCCGCCTGCTCCTGCTCCTCAGCGCCCCACCTCCGGTTAGCAGGAAGAGAACTCATAAATCCTCCGCTCAAACGACGCAAGGCTCGCCCTCTCACCGCCCAATTGGATGTTTGTTTTCCCGGACCGTCTTCTGCTTCAACGCCGGGTCCAGTGCCCCTTTAGCCGGCTCCCTCAAGCTCTGGCCCTTCTTTCCTCCCTTCCGCCCAGGATCAGGAGCACCCCCTCTCGTTTCCCTCGTCGCCCCCGTGGACACTCTTCAGCGTTACATTTCTTCATTATCTTCCTTGCTGCAACAACAGAGCGCTTCCAGTGGCATCGCATCAGCTTCAGTTCCTCTCCTTTCCCCACCCGGCGTCCTTTCGCCAACTTTCACCTTCGCCAATGCCCGTCCTCTACCCTCCTCTGGTAAACCTGTCTCCCCTTTTATTCTCTTTCTTTTCCCTTTCTACACGCTGTGCTGATTTCTTTTCCAGACCTCTTCTTCCTTTGACAGGCATCATTTATACACCTCAGAATTCAAACATTTCTCCTCGACTCCGCACTAAGATACTTCAAGAGCAATATGTTAATTTGGCCTCCATCCTACTCCCCTCCCCAGCTGTCGATCACAGCACTTTTCTGCCATAATCAAATCCTCCGATCCCCGTCTTTCAAAGGATCTTTCCATTGGTCAGTTCTTGGCTGCTTTTAGCATGTTCAGAGATGTCATTTGTTCCGCTTATCCTGACTGCAGGATCGAATTTGGACGGCTTACCTGGCTCTGATCGCTGACCTTCATTTGCAATATGGCCGGTCCCTTTTTTTTTTTACCAATATCATAAAGCTTTTGCCTCCAAAGCTGCCGCCGTTCTTTCTCGCTCAGGTCAGATAATTAATTGGTCCATTGTAGACATGGAGATTCTTGTAATGCTTACTCAAGCCGCTTCCTGCTGCCTATGCTCAACTCATGTAACGGCATCTCTCTTTTTTTTATGACGATGCTGTTCTTTCATCAGATTCCATTCAGTTTTTTACCGATGCTGCCCCATCGGCGGGTTTTTCCAGGGCAGCTGGTTTGCTAAAAAAATGCCTTTCTTTCATTCCTCAGTCCAAGTCTTCCGCGTTTTATGAAATCGTCCCCATTGCCGTAGCTTACTGCCTTTGGGGAAATCAGTGGAAACGCAAGCACACTGTAGCTCTCTGTGATAATGCCGCAGTTGTCGAAGCCATTAACAAGGGCCGCTACTCCTCCAAATCCATCATGCCCTTTAAGCGTCGCATTACTTGGCAGTCCGTGGTTAACAATTTAATTCTTACTGCGCATCACGTTCCAGGTCATTCTAACGTTATTGCCGATGCTCTGTCTCGTCTTCAATTTCAGATATTTCGTCGTCGCTGTCCTGCAGCCGACCTCCTCCCGACGCCAGTTCCCCTCTTTGAGAACCTCTCCCTGAATTAATCTCCCCTTCTCTCTTACCTTTGCTTCAGTCGGCTAAACATTACCTTACAGCTAGCCTCGCTCCATCCACGTTCAAATTATACTCCTTTGCCTGGGACAAGTTTGCTAAATTCTGTTCCTTCTATAGGACCCCCCCTTTACCCTGTTCAAATTAGCACAGTTGCGACATTTATTACTCATTGTTTTGAGCATCTTAATTTGTCGCCGTCTTATATTCATAGTCTAGTTGCCGGAATCAAGTTTTTCTCCCTGCTTCACCGGCCTTCCCCCACTCGTAGTTTGTTTTCTAACCATGTTCTCAGGCTCCTGCTGAAGGGTATATCTAATACTCATCTCTCTCCTCCTAATAGCAGGAAACCTATTCCACTTCCTATCCTCATTAATTTACTTAGTACCCTCAGTCGCAGTTCCTATTCCCCTTATCTTAAGAGGCTCCTTTCGAGTACTTTTCTTTTAGCTTTTTATGGTCTTCTCTGTTTGGGGGAATTCACGTCTCCTAACAATATTTTAATTTCATCTCGAGACCTGGCGGTTTCTGATCTTAGCGTTCACGTGGACTTTTACAGCCTATCTCTCAAGTATTCCAAAACTAAAGATGCCTGTACTGTCATTATGGCCCGTAATAATGGTCCGTTCTGCCCTTATCTAGCCATGTTCAAGTTCGCTCTCTTAAGAGATATCCCTAACCCTAACCCCGGAAGGCTTCATGATGTCCGGTTCCTGGTTTCTCAAGCACCTGAGGTTACTATTAGCTGCGTGTAACCTCCCTCCCAGCCAATTTTCGGGCCATTCGTTCAGAATAGGAGCAGCCACATCTGCAGCCGTGCAAGGCATACCAACATTGTCTCTCCAGCAGCTCGGCTGGTAGTCATCAGCTTTTTCCTCTTACATTCGTCCAGACATCTCAGTCGTTTTGTCAGCTCGACGCTCCCTCAGTGCGTATGCACCGCGCATTTCGCTTTTGGTGATTGGTCTATCTCACCCACGTATGTGTACTAAGCCTGTGCTTTGTCCTGTTTTCCTCTTCGTGTCATTATGCTGCCACCTACAGATCGCATTCCAAGCGCACTCACCGTTCGCCTTAAGTCTTAAGTCTATGCACCCGGTGAGTCTCCCTCCACCTCTCTACATCTATCTTCTGTTGTAAGCTCGTGTTTCAGCTTTCCTCTCCCCTGTGGATGGCCCATGTCCCTCTTGTCCCTGCAGCTGGCCCATGTCCCAGCGTTTCTCTGCTCCTATACCTGGTCCATGTCCTAACTTTTCTCTGTCCCTGCAGCTGGCCCATGTCCCAGCATCTCACCTTTCTAGTTATCTACACTCCTTTGGCTGATCACCTGTTCCTTACTTTCCTCTCTGCATTCTCAAGTCAGCTCACAAGTTCTAGGTCTCACTTTCCCTCGGGCCCTGGCCCCTTCCCCTTTTTGGGGGAGAGCTTCCCTAATCAGCTTCCTGGATGTTCACCCGAGTTCACAGCAAATCTCAGCCCAAATCAGCTGCCGGGGCCCCGAGTGCCAAAGAACTGTTATTCTTTCCTGTCATTAAATCTTTTAATTGTTTCTTTTTCTCCATCTGAGTCTTTCCAGATTGAAATGATGTTACCACACATGTTCTATTTTAGTCCTATTGTTTTTTTAGAACAAGTCTTTTTTTTTGTAGTAGCAGCAGCAGCACCCAAAAGAAGCAGTACTTGGCCTAGTTGTGATATGATTTAGAACTCGTCTGTGACATATACATTTTTTTTAAAAACCACAAGTGAGAAAGTTTGAGCCGAAGACTCTTTAACGCAGCTCTGTGTGTGCTGTCCGTCTTCTCTCTCCGTGCAGCAACGCCGTCAGATGTGCATTTATTTTCTGCCGCTGAAGAAAATGTGATCTGAAATTATGTGAAGAGATTCAGCGGTCCGACTCTCACGGTCAACACTCGCATCGATCGCTTCGTAGGGACAACTGAGCGGTTTTCATCTACTTCTTCAGCCAGCAGCTGGAAATGTGGTGGTGGTGCTGGAAATGGTAGAAAATGCAGAATAATTTGTTCATAATGTGACAAAAAAAACAAAAAAACATTTCTGTTTCAAACTGAAATATACAGCAACCGACTCTCACGTTTTTAAGCCATGTGAAACAAATAAACCAATTATGCTAAACGGTCAATTCTATCTAAAAAATATTACTGTGCAAAGTTGCATTGCGTTGTGTTGTGATGCATTTTTGTTAATGAGTTAATGATCTCCAAATATGATGCACTGATGAATATGAGCCATGAAACATGGAGTGAAGGAGGCTGTTTAAATGTGACCGCCTAATTGCGCTGGCATTACGACGATGTTCATCATAACGCAGAAAAACAAAAAGTGAGGAAGCCAAAGTGTGACTTCGCCTGCCCTCTTTAAATAATGGGAACGCATCTGTTCCACCAGTTCAGGCATTTCTAATGTCTATAAAAGCTCTAATGAAAAGTAAATATGTTGAAAGCCCTTTTCAGCTAAAGATCATTAATTCTCAGATTTTAACAAAATTTAATATGGAGACTGGTAGCAAAATTACTGAACCACAATAATACAAGTTCACACAAAATAAGCCAATGAATACAAAATAATATGAAATAGGATTGGGGGGGGTGGGAAAAAAGTATGCTCTTCAGACTGGCAACACACACACATTTACTTTTTGGACACTGCTGGATTTAAGGTCAGACATTACACGCTTGACCTCTGTCGTGTGTCTTCTCTTCTTGACAATCCCGCGCTCATTAATCTGTATTCCAAAATGTCACTCGGTCTTCCTCTTTTATTGCCGTCCGCAGGAAGAAGTGATAACGTGGGTGGATGAGCAGGTAATGGCGAGCCCGCGCTTTGTGCTGTCCTGTGTTTTCGAGCGAGCGGCACAATTGATTGGCCTTGATGATATTTTCAAAGTCAAGAAGCTGATGGGGAAACAGAGGTGAAGAAGTGTGGCACACTCCAGTGTGGCTGGTTCGGGTTGACAGATCATACAGGTTTTTTCCATCAGACTGGTTCCAAACAGCCTCAAGAAAAGGTAGCTGAAATTTACCTAAAAATGTGTCAGATCGTGTACTATTAGAGTAAGGTAGAATGAAAAAACACACCCTGTTAATTTGTGCTGCCTGTGCTCCAGCTTGTCACCTCCTTCTCCTCATTTGGCTCCCAAGTTCCTCTTCCAAATTTGGAAACAGAATTTGAAGAATTATTTTGAAGCACACTTCTGGCTATTTGTTTTATTACAGATTTATTTCCCTAAATATTAGAAACATCTCAAAAGAGTGGATGACTGGACCCTTTTTTGACATTTTTTTTTTTCCGTTAGGGTACATGATTGTTTTTCTTTTCCTTCTGGTACACTAAAATTACCTCCGGCTTTCAGCAAGCGGTATTTTTTTTATGCACTCTAAATGATGCAAACAGGTCTCGTCTTTGCCAATGTCACTCAAGCTATGTTGTGGTGAAATATGCTACCTTAAAAACACACACACACACACCAACTAATTTAAATCTGAGCAAACTTCATCTGCAGAATAATAGTTTGCTTGGTAAAATTACTCTATAAGCAGGCGAATAAACTCAAATTTGCACACATCTCTACCCCCTCAAATGTGCACGTTCTAGAACGCTAAAATCCCCAAACAAGATTTCAGGGGACTTCTGCATGCAGAGGGACAGGTCTGACATCCAACCGAAGGGTTTCTGTAGAACACACTGAAGCAGTCACACAGTTCATTAATTCGTCAGGGCGACAGAGCTCATTTTGACACTTTCAACTTCCACGCTCTCTGTCCTTCAATTGCTCAGCCTGTCACAACACGGGTATCACGCTGTTTCTGATTTAGTCAATTCAGTAGCACTCAAACTTGATGTCTTGTAAGTTAAATGGTGACAAAAAAAAAAAAACCCAGAGGAAATATCGATCAGTTCCACTGCAAGTGGTGGAAGGAGGGAAGCAGAATGGGATGCACACTTGTTGCTCATCTTTTCTGTTTGAGTGGACTCTGGTGGAAACTGCTCAATCTGAATGAAGACCTTGTTGAAGTCACTGTTGGAAAAATCTTTTGGAAAAACAACTTTTACGGTAAAGTAGACTTTTGCAGTGTGATTATATCGAGAAGCCGTAACATTTAAGGTTGTTTGCTTGAAGTAGTTGGTGTTAAAAAGCCGATGTTGTATTTATATGGATGTGTTAAGTTTTAACTCAGATTTTATGCTAGATTCAGAATTTGTTCTAACTCTGCTAAAAAAAAACACAGTCAGGTGAAAACAGGTTCTGAATATGCTCATTTGTTTGTAAGACTTTACTAGCCACACACAGGTCCTACAAGTACTAGACAAATAAAATAAAAAAGGAATTAAAAGAAATATAACGTCTTTGCCATCATGAAGTAGGCAAATTTCTTGTATAGAGAAATTCAGCAACAAAAACAAATGTATTGATATTTATCAGTCTGGAAAGGGTTACAAAAAAACCATTCACAAAACTTTGGGACTCCAGTGAACCTGAATTAGAAACATTAGCCACAAACAGAAACACTTGGTGGTGAAACGTCCTGGGATTGGAAGATCAACCAAAACTACTCAGTCATTCAAGAGGTCACAAAAGAGCACAAGACAATGTTTACTGTAGGCCTCACTTTCCGTGCATGGAAAAAGTGGAAAGAAAAAAACAACAACACAGATCCCACATCCTACAAAAACCATTTTGATAATCCTCAAGAATTTGGAGAAAATAGTCTGCGCACTGATGAGATCTAAGTTGAGTTTTATTGTAAGGTCCAGTAAAACCAACACAGCTTTTGAGAGAAACAGAAGATCGAGCATCAAGTCCACCACTAGGAAAAACCCCCCAAAAAAACTAAAGTTAAGCAATTTCACATTTGGTCAGGCTGGTTTGAATAGCTTTTACCTTCAATAAATGAAATGAAAACTGCTTTGTGTTTACTCTGGTTATCCTTGTAACAGTTGTTTGATTTTCTAACAAACATTGGATGTGACAAAAAAAGCAAGGAAATGAGATGTCTCTCTACGGGCTGCGAAAACCTTCACTTTACTGCAGCTGCAACTATTTCTTTAAGACGACATTCTTTAGCTTGTAGCTGTTGCAGTTTTTGGTGTAATGGCTGTGCTTTGTAAGTGCTAATAGTCAACTGAAGCAGTCGATGTAAATCTTAACAGTGGTCTAATTCTTGTTGGACTTTGCTACCGATGCTTTATTTATTCCTGCATTAGGGTGTAAATTATCGTGATAACTGTTCAACTTAAACTCTTGCCTAATTAGGACAGTTTTTATGTTTACCCCAGAGCAAATCCCTTTAACATGCCTCAACACTCAAACTCAAAAAAGATAAAAGGTCTCACCCTTTCTCTCAACTTATGCCAAAAATCCATTAATTATTGCCACTTGGTGACATTCCCATTTTAAACATGTCCAAGAATATCTTCATGGTTTCCGGCAGGCTTCCTAAAACACCCATTAATCTTAATTTCTTAGTTATTCAAGTCTCGCTTTCCTCCCTGAGTGATAGTTAGTATTTCCACTGGTGGAGAAAATAGCTTTTTAAGACTGCCATGATGTGGCAACAAATCACACTCTGACATCACTGAAAAGGGGTCAGAATCAATCAGCCGCCCAGTGGCCTTTGACATTCAATAAACGTCAGCGGGTATTTATGTGTGTCCCGAGCAGCTAAAGCAAGAGTCTGCAGATGAGAAAATATGATAACAATTAGACGAGCCGCCGCCGCCGCCACTGCGGGGAGGAGGGGACGGGAGGCGGCTCTTACATCTGCATGGATCACTGGGTGAATCACAGAAATGGCGGGAAAACAGAAAGAGGAGGTGGAGGTTTGCTGAAGACGAAGAGGAATCATCACGTTGATGTGGCCATTTCACCAGAAAGCATTGTTCTGCCCACACAAACCCAAATGCCACCGTCTAAATCCAGCCTTAATTAGGGCCCGGGCCGAGTGGAGGAGACAGGAGGCCGAGAGGAGCGATGCCATCAGCTGCAGCACAATAACATCCACCGCCTTGTTGTGGTGAGTGTGACAGGGCGATAAGGTCACACATGGGACTGCATTATAGCGAAGCAGATGCAGCTTTATGTGGTCAAATTAATCCCTCTACCCTTCAGCACGCCGGGTTTGTACAAAAGGCGTTCATCAAAGCTTTCTTCCATAGAGGAACGGCTTAGTGCTCATGGAAATTGTGCCAAGGAAAAGTTAGACCAGCAAACACATCTTAATGCCACAGATAACTGACTAAATAAAAGGAAAAAAGGAGCTTTCAAATTATTTAATTGTAGAAACCCTAACCCAAACCAACGTGGCTCTATGTGAATAAGTTATTGTTCCCTGAATCTAATAACTAGTTCTCCCAACCTTGGTGCCAGCAGGAGTTTGGGATAATGGGAGTTTTAGCTCTCCGTCTCTCTTTTGCAGATCTGTTAGTCAGAATATTAACGACCTTTTTGTAAGCCAGTCAGATGTGAACTAGTTTGTTTGTTTCGGATCACTTTCTTGCCACATAAATGTCAATAACTTTGTTTTTACTCTGTGCATTTCTTTGGATCTGCACAGGATATGTTTCTTTTTTAAAAATCTTTTCATCTACCTCATGTTGTTTGATAGGACCTACTTTGGTAAAGTATTTAACAACAATGGAAAATTGCTTTTCTTACAAAAAGTCTGGTTCATTTGGATATCTCTTTTCCTTCAATAACTGAAATTATCATTTGAAAACTGCATTTTGTAGTTCTTCGGGTTATCTTTCATGGTGTATTCATGGATGAGCTGTAATTAAAAAAAAAAAGGGAAAGCATGTTAAACCAGATGTAAAATAAGCAAATCCTCAAAAAAAGTGTAGGAAGTTTTTAAAGAGACAGGCGCCAATATCAAGGTCAGATACAACGACTTCTATTCCTCAAATTTATTTTGCTGTTTTTGATATGTGCAACATTTCCATGACAACTGAAAGTAGTTATGGTTATGGTAGTTGACTGTGCTGTAATAAAATTAAATTTTTACTTTACAACAAATGAGGGAAAATTACTGAAGAATGCTGCTGCCTTTCTTTTGGTGAATATCAAGCCTGAAAAAAAAAACTTAATTTGTCAAGAATAGCCCACACAAAATCCTGTTTTTAAGTTTCAGCTTTACAGTGGATTTCTAATTTTGGGGGCTTGGGGGGTTATATACCTTGGTGAATGGAGCTGAATTTCACTAATACATGTTTTTAGGTCATTTTGAGGCTAATCTGAAATACAAAGTTTACTTCATTCATTTCAGTGGAAAGTCCTTTATGGGCTGGTTGCACCACTCCAATTTCTAGTGTCACTCCTGACCAAAAAATAAATAAATAAATAAGCACAATAATGGCTCTGATAATGGGCTTGTGCTCCATCAGTTTCACTTCTCCCGGCTTTGAAACTCTCTTTAACTACGGCTCTCACAGTTAGTCATTCAATCAGCAGGTCATTGTAGGTTTTGGAGCAGGGAGATGGGGAAGGTAAACGTTTTGCACATTGAATGTGAAGAAATCTGGTGGAGTTTTTTTTTTTTTTTTTTTTTAAATATCTGTGGATGGGTGAAAAACTGCAGTCGCTCCCAA
This sequence comes from Poecilia latipinna, assembly GCF_001443285.1. Classification (NCBI taxonomy): domain Eukaryota; kingdom Metazoa; phylum Chordata; class Actinopteri; order Cyprinodontiformes; family Poeciliidae; genus Poecilia; species Poecilia latipinna. Next base: position 56,271 of record NW_015115506.1, read on the forward strand.
AAGGTATCAACTCACACGTTCATTTTAGTTTATAGTAGATCTGAGTCATCTAATAAGCATCAAATGAGAGTTTAAGGGTGAGGTTTTTTTTTTTTTTTTTTTTTGGTGATTACAACACAGCCCTGCAATTCTTCTTGGTGAGTTTAGTAACTTTAGCTCAACGTTTCACTTTTTTCATCTTGGTATTATGTTATCCACTCTGATCAGTGACATTTTAGGACATCTGTAAGAACAAAAGTGATTTTAAACATTTCACTTCATCACTACGCCAATCATTTGTGGTCATATTATTGCAAAATTCAACATTGTCCCAGATATTCATTCAGTCTACGAGTCTGGAATAAATTGATTTGTTTTAAAATGTTTTTACACAATATGTTTAAAATTTCTGTTGTGCTTTTTAAGATATGAATTTATTACCTTTTGTGTTTGACTTTACAATTATATTATGATTTTCTTTTATTATTTTGTTTTCGGCATGATTGTTACAAAAAGCTGCTCTGGTGATCTAAAATGTCTGCTTAAATTTATAGAGCGAGAAATGGCATAATGATTTAACAAAGAGCTTTAAGTAAAAGTAGATTCTGTTGAGGTTGTGTGGAGTTGTTTTTGGTAGTCAGTATCTTGTGAAGACATAGTTTGAAGACATAGCTACAGGTTTCATCGGACACTGGAACAAATTACTAAACACAGTAAAATCTGCTTTAAATCTTCAAACTTATTTGCATGTTGACAGAATGAAACTTACATTAAACTATACTGTCAGAGTTTTTAACTCTGTTTTTGCCTTTTAGGTTTTTTTTTTTGTTTCAGTCTGCATTGACTACTGAGCTTTTCTCCAAGTTTTTTTACTTTTTTATTACTATTGTTGATCAACAAGATCAATTTTTTCAGATATTTGATAGCAAGAATGGAGAGAAAAATAGGAGTATATATAGATGATAAAAACTTTGGCTTATCTACATTATTACACAACTACTATATTGTGTCAATAGATTATTCACAAATAATATATGTTAGTTGAAGTTATATAATTGTCATTCCAAATTGCCACCTCTAATACTTCTAAACTACTTGTATTTTTTTTAATGATTTGCCATTTTGCCCCTTTCTAGTATCTAGGGAGGAGCATATTTAATAATATTTGATGAGTTATCAAGATAAATAACCATCAAAACTGCTGAAGTGTGAAACGGAAAAAAGGCAAAATGACCAGCAGCCATTATGCTTGTCTCACTACACCCCCCAAAAAAATGGTAAGATTGAAGTTAGTTTCACTGTTTAAGTAATTTACTTAGTAAAAGAATTAAAAAAAACTGTTCTAGTCTTCTTTGAGTAAAAAAAATCTTTACAATTATTTCTCCACAGTCCTGTTTCCCGGCATAGAAATTCTGTTTACATCCCTCAGCATGGCAAACAGGAGGGTTGCCCTGCAAACACTCGGCTGTGGCACCTTATGGAATGTAATTTCCAGGAGAAGCCCCCGAGAGTCTGAGCTCGGTTGTGGGAATTGGTAAACACACTAAACAAGCCGAGTCCCCGTGGCCCCTCAGCGCCTCGAAGAAGGGGTGAGTGCTAACAGTGCTATCAAACAACGAGACGGCGCAGCGCAAGCCAGAAAAAGAGACTTAAACTCATTACAGCTCCAAATGTTTGGCCCATATGTTGGGTTGGAGTTGTCTACTTATCGCTGGGAAAAATGAGGCTTTTCTAAAGGAGAGTGTGAAAACGTCACTGGGAAAGATGAACTCGAGAGTGCTCAGTGTTATCCGGCGGTATATAAAGTGTACTGTTTGGAGCTGCGTAAAGTCTGTACAGTTAAAAGGGTGATATTGTTCAGCTGAGTAGTTGTACTAAACAAGATTTGGACTCGGTCTTGCCAGGTTCTCTGTTTTAAAGTGAGAATCATTCGCCGAAGTCGCTGCACTTTTCTCGAGAAAAGTCCATTCCGAGGAAAAATCAGCATAATCTGAAATTCTTTATTGTGTCAGAAATATAACAGAGCGAGGCTTCTGAAAAGCATTCCTTTAACACAATAAGCGGAATAGTAACTGGATACAAAACTGGAAAGATAAAATACACTTTAGGCGCTATGGGGAGGCTCGCTGAATACTAAGCTTTAAAAGCTCTGGAGAACACATCTCCGCTCTGAAGTCCTGCGCACAAACATCGATCATATTAGCTGGATATAATGTCCGTACTTACAGACTAAAGCAGCTCGCTGATTCTGTACCAAGAGCAATAACGGGAAGTAAGATGTGTGACAAAGGCTACAAGGATTTTATATTTCAGGTAATCTGCCTGGCCTTTGACAGTACTTTTCAGGTGTTGGGGATGCACCACCCTCCTTATTTATTTTATTGGCACCTATGGTGAAGATGTGCAGAAAAATCCCGATACGAATGGAAACTTGCTGATCCCGTGACGTCACTCGTTCTTGCACATTCAGCGAACTTTGGAGATTTCTGTTTCTATAAGCTAGCGTTGCCTTGTAAGATTAGCAACTTGCTGTTACCGTGGAGACGGTTTTGTCCCCGGGATTGATTTAGTGCTTGGCTCGCACACTTTCGGCGGCTCCGTTTCGCACCCCGAAAACGTCAGACACAAAACGACCAAAACCACAAAGACTAATTGAAAATGGTTTTGTACATGTGACACATGTTGAATATTTTTTACATGAGACATTTGTGTTGNCCCATGTCCCAGCGTTTCTCTGCTCCTATAGCTGGCCCATCTCCCAGCGTTTCTCTGTCCCTGCAGCTGACCCATGCCCCAGCATCTCACCTTTCTAGTTATCTACACTCCTTTGGCTGATCACCTGTTCCTTACTTTCCTCTCTGCATTCTCAAGTCAGCTCACAAGTTCTAGGTCTCACTTTCCCTCGGGCCCTGGCCCCTTCCCCTTTTTGGGGGAGAGCTTCCCTAATCAGCTTCCTGGATGTTCACCCGAGTTCACAGCAAATCTCAGCCCAAATCAGCTGCCGGGGCCCCGAGTGCCAAAGAACTGTTATTCTTTCCTGTCATTAAATCTTTTAATTGTTTCTTTTTCTCCATCTGAGTCTTTCCAGATTGAAATGATGTTACCACACATGTTCTATTTTAGTCCTATTGTTTTTTTAGAACAAGTCTTTTTTTTTGTAGTAGCAGCAGCAGCACCCAAAAGAAGCAGTACTTGGCCTAGTTGTGATATGATTTAGAACTCGTCTGTGACATATACATTTTTTTTAAAAACCACAAGTGAGAAAGTTTGAGCCGAAGACTCTTTAACGCAGCTCTGTGTGTGCTGTCCGTCTTCTCTCTCCGTGCAGCAACGCCGTCAGATGTGCATTTATTTTCTGCCGCTGAAGAAAATGTGATCTGAAATTATGTGAAGAGATTCAGCGGTCCGACTCTCACGGTCAACACTCGCATCGATCGCTTCGTAGGGACAACTGAGCGGTTTTCATCTACTTCTTCAGCCAGCAGCTGGAAATGTGGTGGTGGTGCTGGAAATGGTAGAAAATGCAGAATAATTTGTTCATAATGTGACAAAAAAAACAAAAAAACATTTCTGTTTCAAACTGAAATATACAGCAACCGACTCTCACGTTTTTAAGCCATGTGAAACAAATAAACCAATTATGCTAAACGGTCAATTCTATCTAAAAAATATTACTGTGCAAAGTTGCATTGCGTTGTGTTGTGATGCATTTTTGTTAATGAGTTAATGATCTCCAAATATGATGCACTGATGAATATGAGCCATGAAACATGGAGTGAAGGAGGCTGTTTAAATGTGACCGCCTAATTGCGCTGGCATTACGACGATGTTCATCATAACGCAGAAAAACAAAAAGTGAGGAAGCCAAAGTGTGACTTCGCCTGCCCTCTTTAAATAATGGGAACGCATCTGTTCCACCAGTTCAGGCATTTCTAATGTCTATAAAAGCTCTAATGAAAAGTAAATATGTTGAAAGCCCTTTTCAGCTAAAGATCATTAATTCTCAGATTTTAACAAAATTTAATATGGAGACTGGTAGCAAAATTACTGAACCACAATAATACAAGTTCACACAAAATAAGCCAATGAATACAAAATAATATGAAATAGGATTGGGGGGGGTGGGAAAAAAGTATGCTCTTCAGACTGGCAACACACACACATTTACTTTTTGGACACTGCTGGATTTAAGGTCAGACATTACACGCTTGACCTCTGTCGTGTGTCTTCTCTTCTTGACAATCCCGCGCTCATTAATCTGTATTCCAAAATGTCACTCGGTCTTCCTCTTTTATTGCCGTCCGCAGGAAGAAGTGATAACGTGGGTGGATGAGCAGGTAATGGCGAGCCCGCGCTTTGTGCTGTCCTGTGTTTTCGAGCGAGCGGCACAATTGATTGGCCTTGATGATATTTTCAAAGTCAAGAAGCTGATGGGGAAACAGAGGTGAAGAAGTGTGGCACACTCCAGTGTGGCTGGTTCGGGTTGACAGATCATACAGGTTTTTTCCATCAGACTGGTTCCAAACAGCCTCAAGAAAAGGTAGCTGAAATTTACCTAAAAATGTGTCAGATCGTGTACTATTAGAGTAAGGTAGAATGAAAAAACACACCCTGTTAATTTGTGCTGCCTGTGCTCCAGCTTGTCACCTCCTTCTCCTCATTTGGCTCCCAAGTTCCTCTTCCAAATTTGGAAACAGAATTTGAAGAATTATTTTGAAGCACACTTCTGGCTATTTGTTTTATTACAGATTTATTTCCCTAAATATTAGAAACATCTCAAAAGAGTGGATGACTGGACCCTTTTTTGACATTTTTTTTTTTCCGTTAGTGTACATGATTGTTTTTCTTTTCCTTCTCGTACACTAAAATTACCTCCGGCTTTCAGCAAGCGGTATTTTTTTTATGCACTCTAAATGATGCAAACAGGTCTCGTCTTTGCCAATGTCACTCAAGCTATGTTGTGGTGAAATATGCTACCTTAAAAACACACACACACACCAACTAATTTAAATCTGAGCAAACTTCATCTGCAGAATAATAGTTTGCTTGGTAAAATTACTCTATAAGCAGGCGAATAAACTCAAATTTGCACACATCTCTACCCCCTCAAATGTGCACGTTCTAGAACGCTAAAATCCCCAAACAAGATTTCAGGGGACTTCTGCATGCAGAGGGACAGGTCTGACATCCAACCGAAGGGTTTCTGTAGAACACACTGAAGCAGTCACACAGTTCATTAATTCGTCAGGGCGACAGAGCTCATTTTGACACTTTCAACTTCCACGCTCTCTGTCCTTCAATTGCTCAGCCTGTCACAACACGGGTATCACGCTGTTTCTGATTTAGTCAATTCAGTAGCACTCAAACTTGATGTCTTGTAAGTTAAATGGTGACAAAAAAAAAAAAAAAACCCAGAGGAAATATCGATCAGTTCCACTGCAAGTGGTGGAAGGAGGGAAGCAGAATGGGATGCACACTTGTTGCTCATCTTTTCTGTTTGAGTGGACTCTGGTGGAAACTGCTCAATCTGAATGAAGACCTTGTTGAAGTCACTGTTGGAAAAATCTTTTGGAAAAACAACTTTTACGGTAAAGTAGACTTTTGCAGTGTGATTATATCGAGAAGCCGTAACATTTAAGGTTGTTTGCTTGAAGTAGTTGGTGTTAAAAAGCCGATGTTGTATTTATATGGATGTGTTAAGTTTTAACTCAGATTTTATGCTAGATTCAGAATTTGTTCTAACTCTGCTAAAAAAAAACACAGTCAGGTGAAAACAGGTTCTGAATATGCTCATTTGTTTGTAAGACTTTACTAGCCACACACAGGTCCTACAAGTACTAGACAAATAAAATAAAAAAGGAATTAAAAGAAATATAACGTCTTTGCCATCATGAAGTAGGCAAATTTCTTGTATAGAGAAATTCAGCAACAAAAACAAATGTATTGATATTTATCAGTCTGGAAAGGGTTACAAAAAAACCATTCACAAAACTTTGGGACTCCAGTGAACCTGAATTAGAAACATTAGCCACAAACAGAAACACTTGGTGGTGAAACGTCCTGGGATTGGAAGATCAACCAAAACTACTCAGTCATTCAAGAGGTCACAAAAGAGCACAAGACAATGTTTACTGTAGGCCTCACTTTCCGTGCATGGAAAAAGTGGAAAGAAAAAAACAACAACACAGATCCCACATCCTACAAAAACCATTTTGATAATCCTCAAGAATTTGGAGAAAATAGTCTGCGCACTGATGAGATCTAAGTTGAGTTTTATTGTAAGGTCCAGTAAAACCAACACAGCTTTTGAGAGAAACAGAAGATCGAGCATCAAGTCCACCACTAGGAAAAACCCCCCAAAAAAACTAAAGTTAAGCAATTTCACATTTGGTCAGGCTGGTTTGAATAGCTTTTACCTTCAATAAATGAAATGAAAACTGCTTTGTGTTTACTCTGGTTATCCTTGTAACAGTTGTTTGATTTTCTAACAAACATTGGATGTGACAAAAAAAGCAAGGAAATGAGATGTCTCTCTACGGGCTGCGAAAACCTTCACTTTACTGCAGCTGCAACTATTTCTTTAAGACGACATTCTTTAGCTTGTAGCTGTTGCAGTTTTTGGTGTAATGGCTGTGCTTTGTAAGTGCTAATAGTCAACTGAAGCAGTCGATGTAAATCTTAACAGTGGTCTAATTCTTGTTGGACTTTGCTACCGATGCTTTATTTATTCCTGCATTAGGGTGTAAATTATCGTGATAACTGTTCAACTTAAACTCTTGCCTAATTAGGACAGTTTTTATGTTTACCCCAGAGCAAATCCCTTTAACATGCCTCAACACTCAAACTCAAAAAAGATAAAAGGTCTCACCCTTTCTCTCAACTTATGCCAAAAATCCATTAATTATTGCCACTTGGTGACATTCCCATTTTAAACATGTCCAAGAATATCTTCATGGTTTCCGGCAGGCTTCCTAAAACACCCATTAATCTTAATTTCTTAGTTATTCAAGTCTCGCTTTCCTCCCTGAGTGATAGTTAGTATTTCCACTGGTGGAGAAAATAGCTTTTTAAGACTGCCATGATGTGGCAACAAATCACACTCTGACATCACTGAAAAGGGGTCAGAATCAATCAGCCGCCCAGTGGCCTTTGACATTCAATAAACGTCAGCGGGTATTTATGTGTGTCCCGAGCAGCTAAAGCAAGAGTCTGCAGATGAGAAAATATGATAACAATTAGACGAGCCGCCGCCGCCGCCACTGCGGGGAGGAGGGGACGGGAGGCGGCTCTTACATCTGCATGGATCACTGGGTGAATCACAGAAATGGCGGGAAAACAGAAAGAGGAGGTGGAGGTTTGCTGAAGACGAAGAGGAATCATCACGTTGATGTGGCCATTTCACCAGAAAGCATTGTTCTGCCCACACAAACCCAAATGCCACCGTCTAAATCCAGCCTTAATTAGGGCCCGGGCCGAGTGGAGGAGACAGGAGGCCGAGAGGAGCGATGCCATCAGCTGCAGCACAATAACATCCACCGCCTTGTTGTGGTGAGTGTGACAGGGCGATAAGGTCACACATGGGACTGCATTATAGCGAAGCAGATGCAGCTTTATGTGGTCAAATTAATCCCTCTACCCTTCAGCACGCCGGGTTTGTACAAAAGGCGTTCATCAAAGCTTTCTTCCATAGAGGAACGGCTTAGTGCTCATGGAAATTGTGCCAAGGAAAAGTTAGACCAGCAAACACATCTTAATGCCACAGATAACTGACTAAATAAAAGGAAAAAAGGAGCTTTCAAATTATTTAATTGTAGAAACCCTAACCCAAACCAACGTGGCTCTATGTGAATAAGTTATTGTTCCCTGAATCTAATAACTAGTTCTCCCAACCTTGGTGCCAGCAGGAGTTTGGGATAATGGGAGTTTTAGCTCTCCGTCTCTCTTTTGCAGATCTGTTAGTCAGAATATTAACGACCTTTTTGTAAGCCAGTCAGATGTGAACTAGTTTGTTTGTTTCGGATCACTTTCTTGCCACATAAATGTCAATAACTTTGTTTTTACTCTGTGCATTTCTTTGGATCTGCACAGGATATGTTTCTTTTTTAAAAATCTTTTCATCTACCTCATGTTGTTTGATAGGACCTACTTTGGTAAAGTATTTAACAACAATGGAAAATTGCTTTTCTTACAAAAAGTCTGGTTCATTTGGATATCTCTTTTCCTTCAATAACTGAAATTATCATTTGAAAACTGCATTTTGTAGTTCTTCGGGTTATCTTTCATGGTGTATTCATGGATGAGCTGTAATTAAAAAAAAAAAGGGAAAGCATGTTAAACCAGATGTAAAATAAGCAAATCCTCAAAAAAAGTGTAGGAAGTTTTTAAAGAGACAGGCGCCAATATCAAGGTCAGATACAACGACTTCTATTCCTCAAATTTATTTTGCTGTTTTTGATATGTGCAACATTTCCATGACAACTGAAAGTAGTTATGGTTATGGTAGTTGACTGTGCTGTAATAAAATTAAATTTTTACTTTACAACAAATGAGGGAAAATTACTGAAGAATGCTGCTGCCTTTCTTTTGGTGAATATCAAGCCTGAAAAAAAAAACTTAATTTGTCAAGAATAGCCCACACAAAATCCTGTTTTTAAGTTTCAGCTTTACAGTGGATTTCTAATTTTGGGGGCTTGGGGGGTTATATACCTTGGTGAATGGAGCTGAATTTCACTAATACATGTTTTTAGGTCATTTTGAGGCTAATCTGAAATACAAAGTTTACTTCATTCATTTCAGTGGAAAGTCCTTTATGGGCTGGTTGCACCACTCCAATTTCTAGTGTCACTCCTGACCAAAAAATAAATAAATAAATAAGCACAATAATGGCTCTGATAATGGGCTTGTGCTCCATCAGTTTCACTTCTCCCGGCTTTGAAACTCTCTTTAACTACGGCTCTCACAGTTAGTCATTCAATCAGCAGGTCATTGTAGGTTTTGGAGCAGGGAGATGGGGAAGGTAAACGTTTTGCACATTGAATGTGAAGAAATCTGGTGGAGTTTTTTTTTTTTTTTTTTTTTAAATATCTGTGGATGGGTGAAAAACTGCAGTCGCTCCCAAAAGGTATCAACTCACACGTTCATTTTAGTTTATAGTAGATCTGAGTCATCTAATAAGCATCAAATGAGAGTTTAAGGGTGAGGTTTTTTTTTTTTTTTTTTTGGTGATTACAACACAGCCCTGCAATTCTTCTTGGTGAGTTTAGTAACTTTAGCTCAACGTTTCACTTTTTTCATCTTGGTATTATGTTATCCACTCTGATCAGTGACATTTTAGGACATCTGTAAGAACAAAAGTGATTTTAAACATTTCACTTCATCACTACGCCAATCATTTGTGGTCATATTATTGCAAAATTCAACATTGTCCCAGATATTCATTCAGTCTACGAGTCTGGAATAAATTGATTTGTTTTAAAATGTTTTTACACAATATGTTTAAAATTTCTGTTGTGCTTTTTAAGATATGAATTTATTACCTTTTGTGTTTGACTTTACAATTATATTATGATTTTCTTTTATTATTTTGTTTTCGGCATGATTGTTACAAAAAGCTGCTCTGGTGATCTAAAATGTCTGCTTAAATTTATAGAGCGAGAAATGGCATAATGATTTAACAAAGAGCTTTAAGTAAAAGTAGATTCTGTTGAGGTTGTGTGGAGTTGTTTTTGGTAGTCAGTATCTTGTGAAGACATAGTTTGAAGACATAGCTACAGGTTTCATCGGACACTGGAACAAATTACTAAACACAGTAAAATCTGCTTTAAATCTTCAAACTTATTTGCATGTTGACAGAATGAAACTTACATTAAACTATACTGTCAGAGTTTTTAACTCTGTTTTTGCCTTTTAGGTTTTTTTTTTTGTTTCAGTCTGCATTGACTACTGAGCTTTTCTCCAAGTTTTTTTACTTTTTTATTACTATTGTTGATCAACAAGATCAATTTTTTCAGATATTTGATAGCAAGAATGGAGAGAAAAATAGGAGTATATATAGATGATAAAAACTTTGGCTTATCTACATTATTACACAACTACTATATTGTGTCAATAGATTATTCACAAATAATATATGTTAGTTGAAGTTATATAATTGTCATTCCAAATTGCCACCTCTAATACTTCTAAACTACTTGTATTTTTTTTAATGATTTGCCATTTTGCCCCTTTCTAGTATCTAGGGAGGAGCATATTTAATAATATTTGATGAGTTATCAAGATAAATAACCATCAAAACTGCTGAAGTATGAAACGGAAAACAGGCAAAATGACCAGCAGCCATTATGCTTGTCTCACTACACCCCCCAAAAAAATGGTAAGATTGAAGTTAGTTTCACTGTTTAAGTAATTTACTTAGTAAAAGAATTAAAAAAAACTGTTCTAGTCTTCTTTGAGTAAAAAAAATCTTTACAATTATTTCTCCACAGTCCTGTTTCCCGGCATAGAAATTCTGTTTACATCCCTCAGCATGGCAAACAGGAGGGTTGCCCTGCAAACACTCGGCTGTGGCACCTTATGGAATGTAATTTCCAGGAGAAGCCCCCGAGAGTCTGAGCTCGGTTGTGGGAATTGGTAAACACACTAAACAAGCCGAGTCCCCGTGGCCCCTCAGCGCCTCGAAGAAGGGGTGAGTGCTAACAGTGCTATCAAACAACGAGACGGCGCAGCGCAAGCCAGAAAAAGAGACTTAAACTCATTACAGCTCCAAATGTTTGGCCCATATGTTGGGTTGGAGTTGTCTACTTATCGCTGGGAAAAATGAGGCTTTTCTAAAGGAGAGTGTGAAAACGTCACTGGGAAAGATGAACTCGAGAGTGCTCAGTGTTATCCGGCGGTATATAAAGTGTACTGTTTGGAGCTGCGTAAAGTCTGTACAGTTAAAAGGGTGATATTGTTCAGCTGAGTAGTTGTACTAAACAAGATTTGGACTCGGTCTTGCCAGGTTCTCTGTTTTAAAGTGAGAATCATTCGCCGAAGTCGCTGCACTTTTCTCGAGAAAAGTCCATTCCGAGGAAAAATCAGCATAATCTGAAATTCTTTATTGTGTCAGAAATATAACAGAGCGAGGCTTCTGAAAAGCATTCCTTTAACACAATAAGCGGAATAGTAACTGGATACAAAACTGGAAAGATAAAATACACTTTAGGCGCTATGGGGAGGCTCGCTGAATACTAAGCTTTAAAAGCTCTGGAGAACACATCTCCGCTCTGAAGTCCTGCGCACAAACATCGATCATATTAGCTGGATATAATGTCCGTACTTACAGACTAAAGCAGCTCGCTGATTCTGTACCAAGAGCAATAACGGGAAGTAAGATGTGTGACAAAGGCTACAAGGATTTTATATTTCAGGTAATCTGCCTGGCCTTTGACAGTACTTTTCAGGTGTTGGGGATGCACCACCCTCCTTATTTATTTTATTGGCACCTATGGTGAAGATGTGCAGAAAAATCCCGATACGAATGGAAACTTGCTGATCCCGTGACGTCACTCGTTCTTGCACATTCAGCGAACTTTGGAGATTTCTGTTTCTATAAGCTAGCGTTGCCTTGTAAGATTAGCAACTTGCTGTTACCGTGGAGACGGTTTTGTCCCCGGGATTGATTTAGTGCTTGGCTCGCACACTTTCGGCGGCTCCGTTTCGCACCCCGAAAACGTCAGACACAAAACGACCAAAACCACAAAGACTAATTGAAAATGGTTTTGTACATGTGACACATGTTGAATATTTTTTACATGAGACATTTGTGTTGTTTTCTGATCAAAGGAACTGTTAGGTTCCGTGTTTCTGTGTGTTTATTTTTGAGTTTCTCTGTGTTCCTGTGAGTCTCTGTCCTGTCCTCCCCGTTGATTGCTCCCCAGGTGTGTCTCGTTCCCTTAATTACCCCGTGTGTATTTAAACCCACCTGTTGTCTGTGTTCCTCGTCGGGTCCTTGTCTATCGTCGTTTGTTGTCGTAGTTCGCCAGTAGAACTGTAAAGTCCTGGTTTGTCTAACGTCTCAGTTTTTGTGTTACTTGCGCTCCAGTGGAACTGTTTAGTCCTGGTCGTATCAGCTCTCGTGTCTAGTCCTGTGATTTCAGTTGCTACCGGTACTTAACTGTGTGCTAGTTTCTGCCGTGCTGCCTGTATGGACTGCTGAGCTTTATTTTCACCATTAAATTCATTATCTTCACCATACCTGGGTTCTCAGCGT